>NC_137514.1:15347500-15355000 GCF_041902795.1 Electrophorus electricus | reverse complement strand
ACTGTGACCCCATAATGTGACTGGTGAGGGGCCCAGAAGAACTGACCGAGACTCGTCCGAATTCACAGGCGAGGTCCAGCGGGGTTTTTCCAGCATGATCTCTGATGCAGGGGTTGGACTGGTGCTGCAACAACATCTCACTCTGCGAGCAGAACACAAGCACAGTCCTCAGCTGATTGAGAGTGAGTGAGTGTGTGTGTATGTGTGTGGATGTATGACACACACACACACACACACTTTTGCCTCTCTAGACTTACTCCATCATAATGGCCGTGTTGGGACGAGAGGTGCAGGGGAATCTGTCCTTCGTCTGATTGGCTGTTGACTGACGAGCCTGCTTTTAGCAGCATTTTCATTGGCTCACATTTTCCCTGCCAGGCAGCATAGTGCAGTGGGCGCATCCCTAAGCAGAAGAGAGAGAAACGTAATATGTATTCAGTCCAGGGAAATTAGGTAATTGTCTTTATCTTACAGCATCCTCACAGCATAACTTTTGTCTAAACTCAGAACTCTGGATCCATGTATTGTAATGTTACAGCACTTACTACTGAACGTTTTAACTGTTGCTCAGATAAAAGAAAGTCAACATGTAATGTAAGCCTGATGCTTAAATAAAGTATGTGAAAGTGAGTGTCCATTGAATGTCCTTTCTGTTCTTCTCTTTGTGTGTGTTTGTATAGGCGGTGCTTGTTTGAGAGGGGTTGTTTGTGTGTGTGTCGGGGGGGTGCATGTTTGCATGTATAGGGGAAGTTTGTGTGGGGAGGGGGTGTTTGTGTGTGTATGTGTAAAGGGGGTGTTTGTTTGGGGGGGGTTGTTTGTGTGTGTGTGTGTGTGTGTTTGTGTGTCTGAGTGAATATGGAGTGTTTGTTTGAGGGGGTTGTTTGTGTGGTGGGGGGAGCAAGTTTGTATATATAGGGGAAGTTTGTGTGGGGAGGGGGTGTTTGTATGCGTAAAGGGGGTGTTTGTGTGTGTAAAGGGGGTGTTTGTGTGTTTGCAGGGGTGTGTTTGCATGTGTGGGGAGAGGGTGTTTGTGTGTATGTATAGGGGGTGTTTGAGGAGGTCACAAATGTTTGCATGTGTAGGCGGTGTTTGTGTAAGGGGGGGTGTTTGTGGAAGGGGGGTGTTTGTGGGGGGGTATGTTTGCATGTGTAGGGGTTGTTTTTGTGGGGAGAGGGTGTTTATTTGAGGGCGTTTGTGTGTGTGTGCGTGTGTGTAGGTGGTGTTTGTTTGAGGGGGGTTGTTTGTGTGTGTGTGTGTGTGTGTGTGTGAGTGGGTGTATAAGGCATGTTTCTTTGAGAGCGGTTGTTTGTGTGTGGGGTGTGCTGGGGGGGGTAATTTGTGTCTGTGTGTTTGTTTACCTTTCTGGTCTCTGATGTCAACAATGGCTTGTGACTCCAGCAACAGAGCTATCAGCTCCATGTTACCATTCAGAGCTGCATGATGAAGGGCCGAGAACCTACAAAACACACACACACACACAAAACCTGTCCTTGAAATGTTCCACTCAAGAAGCAGTTTTAAGCTTTTCCGTCATTTTAAGAGAGTCCCTAAGTGTTGTTCTAGTCAAACCTACATGATCTTTTTATTCCGGCCCCTAACTACCAGAGTGAACCGGAGGCTCTGAGCTACTTCCATGAGTAAGAGCTTTTTCTCCCTCTCACAGTCCTCAGAAACACACACACAGAGCATCCTAATGCATGTCAGTCAAACCCACCCCACACGTTTCTTTTGTCCATTCATTAACCCAATTTGTTATCATAAAAAAACCCTTGCAGGGTGTTGGATAAAAAATGATACCCGCCAATAAGCATGTTGCAGCTTTCAGAAGATGGCAAATGAGCCATAAATTACGCACTGAACTTTTAGAGAATATTCAAGTGTGTGTCTGTATGTATGCAGAATTTGGGTGGTGGTTAATATTGGAAACAAAATTTGATTTCAAGCATAAGTGTCATTTCTAGAAAAATATATAATTAAAAGTAAGTGGAAATGGGTAATGGTGCAGATATTCTAAGTCTTAGATCAATAGCCAAGCATTTCTAGATAAAAATTATATAGATAAAAAGGAAACAGGAAACAAATGAGACTCGCCAAATTTCAGAAATGATTTTAGACTCATTCAACTTTTTTTGTGATACACCTGTGATACACTGGCATAGAAAAGCATCAGAAATCAGCATTTCAAAAGTGCATTTAATTTTTTTTGTGAATATACTCCAAGTCTACTCAGGATGCTTCATCTCTGTCTTCATTGAAATCTTAAAGAATAATTTGTTTTCCATCTGCTATCACTGTTCCTCTTATCTTTGAATATAATGTCTGTTGGCTTACCTTGAACAATAGATGTCATGACTGAGTGTGCTAAATTTACACTAAACAGTAAATGAATGAATGTTTAGGGTACTCATGATTTTTGGAAGAGGTGGTGATGCCTTATGTAACAACCAATGCAAAAGCATAGACAGTGTAGTTCACGGTCTATTGATGTGGTGAATGTGAAATGTTTTAAAAAGTGGACATGGTATTGAGAAAAGCGTGAAAACGACTGTAAAAAACTAAATGGTGCAGGCAGAGATGTCCTGTAAAATGTCTCAACAGCACATCCTCATAGAACTTTAGGGTGCACCATGTGGACCACCAATGAATGGGCTTTACAGGCTCCAGAATGTTGATCATGAGCTGGAACAAAATAGAAATTATGAAAAATGTCCATACCTAATGTTTTTACCTAAGTCGCATGTGATCAGGGATATGGTTTACCCATCTAAACAGAGCTGAAGTAACAAATTGGACTCAGACACTGAAGAGTGATCCATGAGCAGGGCACTTTAATGACAAACCAAACAAGGGCCAGAGGCAGGACAAGGGTCTGAATAAACCAGGATCAGCAACAGGCAACAGTACAAAAACTGCAAGGCAAAAATCCAATATCCCCAAAAACATTCACTGACAATACACCCCTCCCCACAATCGGCCCCAGCCAAAGCCAACAAGTGGCAACAAGGACAGCGCCAGGGGTGCATAGCAGGTCTGTGAGGATGAGCGTGATGAAAGTCCTCAATGAGGAAGGGATCCAGGATGTCAGAAGTCCAGGCCCATGATCATTGCTCTGGGCCACATCCTTCTTAATCCACAATGGAGCCTGTTAACTCATCGTCTGAAATCTAAGTGAGCACTGACCAGCTATGCTGGACTTCCATCTATGTCCAATGGTGGTGGAGGTTCTACTGGGAGAGAGGGATGATCATTCCTGGACTGGACTGGGTTCAACAATGACACATGAAAGTGGGAGATATGCAGTAAGTAGGCAGTAGTTGTAATGTACAAGACACCGACTTGACCTGCCTGAGAACCTTGGAGCTGCCTTCCAGAAAACTCAGGCCAAGCTACAAGCGCAGATCCCTCATGAAGAGCCATACTTTCTGTCCAGGTTGGTAGGTGGGTGCAGTCTTCCAGTGTCTGTCTGTTTGCAGTTTTTTCCTCCGGACCACACATTGTTACTGTTCCCAGGTGCCTTCACTGCAGCGCATAAAGTCATCCACTGCAAGAACTCCAGAGGGCTCATCCAAACACAGAAACAGAGGTGGCTGGAAGCCTAACATGCATTGAAAGGGTGACATACCTGTAGAGGTGTTTATAAGAGAGTTTTTGGCATTCTCGTCCCATGCCAGAAACTGACTCCAGTCCTCCTGATTATTGCTGCAATGTGAACAGAGAAACTTTCTTGAGTTTCATATCTCTTGATTGGCATGTTCCACTTGACCAGTTGATTGTGGATGGTAGTCCGAAGATATGCTCACCGACAACTGTAACAGTTTCTAAAAGGTGATCCAAATACACGAGGTGAACTGGAGCCCACTATCAGATCATATGTCGTCAGGAATACCAACAAATCCAAATCCTTTGAACTAAACTTGCCAACTTCCTCATAGGTTTTCTAAGGCCAGCCATTAAGTAGCTGTCAACTGTTACTAGGGTAACGGTGTTGCCTTGGGAAGAAGGTAAATCTGTGATAAGGTCTACGACTATGTATGACCATGGTCTGTTGGATACTGGTAATGGTACTAATAGTCACACTGGTAATTGCCTTGGGACCTTGCTTTGAGCACAACCATGACAGGTTCCCACAAATGCTTTGGTATCATGACACATGAATGGCCACCAGAATTTGTTTTGTAACAGTGTGAACATTCAGTGAATTGGCTACATGGTTTTGTCTGATGGGCAGTCTGTGGATGTGGGGTCAGATCGCCGTTCTTGTCTTGTTGTATTTATGACGTCCCACCAAAACGGAGCTATAATACAGGAGGGACCGAGAACAGTCTCTGTAGTTTTTTTGCTCACCTTCATACAGATTGGGTTCAGATTACATTTGCCCACCTGGCCTGTGTGGGAATAAGTTGTTTGGCAGCTTTGATATATTCCAAATTCCAGTGATCAATGAGAACCAGAAACAGAATATGGGCTTCCTCTAGACAATGTCGGCATTCTTCAAACACTGCCTTCAATGGCAAGTAATTGCAGGTTGCCCGCATCATAGTTTTGCTCTGTGGTGGTAAGTTTCCAGGAATAGAAAGCGCATGGGCTCCCTATTGTTGTGACAATACAGCTCCAATGCCCTTCTCAGAAGCATCTACCTTGACTATAAAGGTAGAGTAGGACTATAAAGGGGAGGTTAGGATCCAGATGACAGAGGATAGGGGCTGTAGTAAAGTGTTCCTTGAGCTGAGAGAATGCAGTGTCAGCAGTTGACCAATTTGTGAGTGGGGCAGTCATTGGACTAAGAAAATACTGGGTCATGCTATCTAGCCAATGGTAGCCTACAATCAGGGGATTGTCAGAGGACTTTACTGCTAGTAGGGAGACAGTTTCTGAATGTACTGAAACCCCACTGTGAGGGTAATAGGAATAGTGGATTTAGTGATCTGTGCTGTTCCTAATGGATGTCTGTCAATTCCCTTTACTGACAGGGCTGGTTGATGCGTGACTAAAGGGATTTCCCATGCAGAATCCAAATCAATGAAGTTTCCAGCTGCTCCAGAGTAAAACATTGAGGAGTTAGACCAACATAGTTTAACTGGAACTGCCAAATGCCCATCAGATGGAATGGGGAAACTAGCACTACTCACCACCAATAAAGTTTGTTTTTAGGGGATAACTGGGCAGGAGGTACAGAAGTGACCAGAGGTGCCACAAAAAAAAAAAAAAAACTTGTCCTATTCCATTCCTCGGGAGTCAAATGGGCTTAGCCTATTTCCATGACATCCGGTTTGCTGTGATGAATCATCTCTTCCAGACGAGAAGCTGCAGAAGCAGAGCAGGTTTTTCTGAACAGAGTAAGGTTATCCATGCGAATGGATATGCTGATGAGTTCAGAAAGCGTGGATTGGTCATGCTTGCAAGCAAATTCAGCTTCCAGTGTTTCGCTGAGTGCTTGATAGTATACCGTTTTGAGAGCCTTATTATCCCCTTTGTTCTGGGCTGCTAGTGTCCTGAATATAGTGCCATACTCAGCTGCTGGGGTTCTCTTTTGGTAGAGTGGAATATTTGCTCACCGGGGTCTTTTCCACTTTGTGAGTGGTTGAACACCTCCCTAAACAACCTCTCAAAGCCTGAGTAGGTTTGAGTGTCTGGAATGTCAGCCTCCCAAATGGCAACAGCTCACAAAAGAGCCTAACCGGTGCGCAGAGATATTATGTATGCAATTTTAGACACATCCAAGGGGAATGCTCTTGGGCAGTGGCTGAAGTACAGGGAGCATTGTAGCAAGATCCATCAAACTTATCCAGGAGGGCAAGCCATAAAGGGGAGGTTGATACTTTGTAGGACTCAGAAGGGATAGCAGTGACGGTTGCAGGAGAAGAAGGGTCCAGAGCAGCTCTTATGTTTTACAAGCCTTGATTCAAGCTTTCCACTGCACAATGTAGCTGATGAAGATGCGAATCAAAAGAACCGATGCGTCTTCCTTGTGCATTGATGGTGTGTTGCATTTTAGGCAAGCCTGCTCGATCCACGGTTGGCGAAGTACTCCGTAATGAACTAGACTCAGACACCAAAGAGGGAACCATGTGCAGGGCACTTTACTGACAAACCAAACAAGGGCCAGAGGCAAGAATCTCTAGTTAGATAGGTGAGGGTCAGAATAAACCAGGATCAGCAGCAGGCAACAGTACAAAAGGGCAAGGCTATAAACCCAATATCCACAAAACTAGGCAAGAGATCAACAGGCAAAAACAGTAGAAATACAAGAGGCCATTTTGTATGCAACACTTCACAATGGGTCTGCACTCCTGGAGGCTTTATATAGCAGTGATAATAACGTTTTGCAGGTGCGTGAGATCAGTGCCATGGAGAACATTAGAATTCATGGGATGAGGACCTCTGGTGGCCAGACGTGTGTACTGAAACCCCTGACAGCTGATAATGAAAGCAACCTGTTTTTGCAAAACCATTTTGTAGCAATCCTTAAATTAAATATTTTGATGTCAAATTAACTTGCCTCAGGTAAATTAAAAGAAGTTTTACAAAAGTCATTAAGATAATAATAATAATAATAATAATAATAATAATAATAATAATATTTTTAATAATAGACTTTTCAAACCAACCTATTTATTTATCCAGGTGTTTGTATCTTCCTAAAGAAGAGAACTCTTGGTCTTGTCATCTGTGATTTATTTTTATTTTTTTTTACTTTTATTAAAAATATTTTGTTGTACAGCATCGGATGGCACCTGTTGTCTTTAAACATGGTATTTAAATAAAGGTGAAGATAAATAACTTTAATTAAATTTAGCTAATAATTTATCATTAAAATTATTTAAATTAACCAAATATTAATTCAATCAAGTAAAAAATGTCACACTTTAACTAAATATTGAAATATAGTATTAGTAATCACTTAACAGAGATGTGTTGGTTTTCTGGAGAGAATTCTCTTTAAAGATACAGTCAACAACCAGCAGATATTAAGAAACAACTTGGTGTAAATAAATAAAGCAGTGAGGCCAAGTGATTCTCCTAAGGGATGAAAAGCAATCCAGCCAAACTCTTCGTCTCTTGGTAGTAGACTCTTTCTTTTGGATCTGAATGTATTTAGTTAATATCCAATAATATCATCATCCAAAGCACTTTGTGAACTCCTTTGGGGAAACAGGCAAAAGAATTTTGTCTTTTCAAGAGAGGGCCTTGATTTATTCACTCTCCTTTGCTTTGTAAAATACTGACAAACATTTTGACTTTGATTAACCGGAACCACTAAATTCTATTCTACAATGTTGGAAAATACTAGATAGAATACTGATATATTTTGTCACCACTGCCTCTGTGTTTTAACAGTAAAAAGTCATTGCACATCAGAAAAAGATTCCTCTGTTATTTGATAATGTGGTATTCACACTGATTCTGACAGTTGGGAGAATTGTGAAAATGTCGGATTTGTCTGACCGTCGGATTTGTTGGATTTGTCTGTAAATAATGCACTTGTAAGGGGCTTTGACA
>NC_137514.1:15250000-15342500 GCF_041902795.1 Electrophorus electricus | reverse complement strand
AGCTATATACAAGTACACAACAAAAAGAGACAATGTTCCTCCAGGACCATGGTGCAACATATCGGACCTGGAGTGGCCGCTGCGTGCTACCACGCCGCCATTTTTTTTGTGACATTACAAATACTGATTATACTGTACATATGTTTTAATATTGTCCATAAGGTTCTGTACCTTTAACAGTGGCTATGTTCACAACGATGCCCACATTATATATAGGTGTACAGACCTTCATAAAAATCCTCACTATAGCACTTCTGTTATGATGGACTGCCCCACGCGTCCATAAATCTGTGACCACACCCACACTGAGAAAAAATTATAAGCCGGATGTAGACTTTAAGTCAAAGCTGAGGCCAATCAAATACTAAATGCATAAGTAAGCCAAATTGTCTAAATGCAGAACGCAAAAACAAGTAGAACAGATTATGTGGAATATAATATATTAATAGTATAATAGACCATGCCAATTTCTTTAGAAATTATTGACAACTGTGGTAATTCCTCATCATTACTATTATTGCTATTACTATATTGCTTGCTTGTTTATTGGTGTGTTTAGGAAAGATGTCAGCTATTTTTTAAAATAAATATTAATAATGAAAAGCATTTATAGTAATTTAAAATTCATGTATAACTTTATTTTTTGTGTATTAATGCATTTTGTCAGCAAACTGTGACGAGAATAGAGTTAAAAGTACAAAAGAATTGCTAATACCTACAGACACACATAAAGAAGCCATTTAATCTCTCCACTCTGAACATAATCTGGGACAGGCACTTGGATCTGAACACACAAACAGAGACACATTAAAATGCCTTCCTGCATCTATGCTTTTGCATTCATCTATAAATTAAATATTTTGTTGATTATCTAAAAAAGGGCTTCAGAGATTAGGCAGCGATCTGTTAACGTACTGTAGCACAGTTAGTGCTTTCAATCATAACCACATTTACATTGCTTAACCAGAAAATTATTAGAACATTTTAAAAGCATTCTACCAATTCTACATCTTTCTTGATCAGTATTTGTGATGCATTTACACAAATGCACACCATGCTAGACACACACGCACACGCACACATACACATGCGCACACACACACTTTCCCACTAAATCTCTTCACCATCTATCTATTTAGTGAGTACTCATTTAAAGTAGTGATGGCCTGAAGCTGTCGAGAGAGAGAGTGTGAGAAAGAGAGGAGTTGAGAGAGAGCAAAAAGAGGTCATTTTAACTATTTCTCTGACCTCAGGTGTGACATGACTGTCAAATTTGAGCTCTGAAGCCGCGTGTGAGTGTGTGTGTGTGTGTGTGTGTGTGTGTGTGTGTGTGTGTGTGTGTGTGTGTGTGTGTGTGTGTGTGTGTGTGTGTGCGCGCACACATACTGGGCAGTGCCTGTAATGTAGGCGGGTGGGTGTGAAGGAGTGTGAGAATATGCATGTGCATGGTAGGTGGTACCTGTAAGACAGCACAGTGCAATGCAGCTCCACAGTTTCAAAACCAGAAGAGGATATATCTGGAATATAGGTCACCCCAAAATACCCCAGTATGGTATATGCTTTCACATAAACATTGTGTGTGTGTGTGTGTGTGTGTGTGTGTGTGTGTGTGTGTGTGTGTGTGTGTGTGTGTGTGTGTGTGTGTGTGTGTGAAATAAAAGCTCATATACTACTTAAGAGTATCAGCTGCGACCTCTGAGTCTCATTAGTGCCAGCTGAAGTGTATTAAAAAAGACACTCTACTCACTTTGCTAGGATTACCCCTCCAACTTGAACAAGCTGAAAACACACACACACACACACACACACACACACACACACACACACACACATATAAACACACATGGTCTTCAGATGCTTAAAGGATTAATCATGCTTTACTATTTCACCCTATCCTGGCATGGCCACACACACAAACATACTCACATGCAAACAGATACACACACACTGGTTAAAATATGCAAATGTTCATCAACACCATGGCAACTAACTTGACCAGCTGTGTATTTAAATGGCATGTTACCATGCTCCTTGATTAACCGTGTCCCCACACACACACACACACGTACCCTGAATAATACACTAATTAACTGTTAAGTGAACATAGGCCAATAAAGCAATCTATGCATTGCTTTATTGCTGCCCTTGTATTGTTGTTTACCAAAAGTAAAATCACCAATGCTAAACAAACAATTTTGCATTTAAAATGACATGTAGACGTTTTGCTCTCAACACTAAATATATTTGCTGCATGAATTAAGTTTCAACCTGACTTTTAATTGCTTGAGTAATTGTCTTATACTGTAGCATGCATCGTGATTATGACAATCAGGGAGTGAAAATATCACAGGGTCTTTTTTGTCACACTTATTTCATCCTTTAGCAGTGTCCCTGAAGCACTTTGAATTGCCGCATTGTATGAAAAGTTCTGTTCAAATGAATTTGCCTTGCCTAATGCTATGCAGGAGTGCTACTGTTACACTCCAGACTAAAATCAGCCTTCAACACTGGACTAAGCTTTCCATTCATTTTAATTCCAGCAGATATTCAGTCCCATGGAAAAAGGCCAACACCTACACATGGACACTGGTAGTCTGTATAGTGCTTACATAATACTCATGATCCTTCACCTTTACAAACCAAGATTAACACTACACATTTCTCAGTGCCAAGCTTAAATATCAAAGTATCACATCTCATTTCCTAAGTGTCATATGACACAATGTGACATTCTCTTAAGCAAGTTTACACACAGGTATATTGTTATTATTATATTATTATTTTGAAAGTTATCACCTAAGTTGCCAGTCTGCCGCTAGTCACATAAAATGATAAGGGCAGTCAGCGCATTAGTCAGCTGGCCCTAGACCTGTAAATTCATCAGGTCGGTTGTGGTCCAGCTACTGACCCAAACCTGACGCTGCAGTACTCAGGACAGCTGAGATGAACTCAGCTTGAATTCATTTCTGAGTTTCATCATGAAAGGAAGCTCTCCCACTTCACAATACTTCATATGGTATATATGTCATATACTTTGTTTTTTTCAAGATATACTGCCATACTGACAGTGTTTTTCTATAATGTTCTCCATAGTTTTCTTCCATTTACTTTGGGGTGAAATAATTTGTATTATTCTGTAGTTGTAGTTGATTTCTCTCTCTGTGTCATGTTGTTTGGCCCGCCATGTGCAGTGGGAGGGCTACTTTGTTTGTAACCACACCTGCACACACCTGCACCTCATTCGTCTAAATGTATATAAACCCATCTCAAAGTGTGCAGAGTGTTGGTCATTGTTGACATAGCGTGTTAATGTCCTTTTCGTCATTGTTAAAACATGTGCATGTTCATAGTGTTTGTTTAACGTCAATCGTTACATGTTCATATTTGTGTTTATCCTTTATAATACGTGTGAGTGCCGCTGTCGTTTATGTAAATAAATGTACGTCCCAGCCGCTGGAGTCTGTGTGTCCCGCCCCCCTGCGGCACTTGAGCCACCGCGCGTTACAGGTAGGAATAAAAGCTGTCCTTATGAAAAGGATGTTTTGCTGAGGGTTTCTGTGTTCTCAGATAAAACCAACAAAATGGAATAAAACAAGTGTGAACATGAAGGGAAGGAAACATGGTAACATTTTCAAACAATAATCCACACAGAAGCAGCACTAGAGATGAACTAACTACTTTTTTAAATACATGAAAAAGTGTTCACCGCTCATGTGTAAGCAAGCACTCCAACTGTGAGCTCTGATGTGAATCTAGACTTCTTTGGTGAACTCATTCAAATCTTTCCACAATTAAACCATCTTTCACTCCAGGAAACAAGTTCATTCTTAATAGCACATTTCCATTTATAGCATAGACTACATGTTGCAAAATCTATATTGACTTTATATTACAACACTGTAACACTGCCTATACTTTAAGGAACATAATGGCCATGTGAAATATTTTCATGTACTGATTCACATTTTTAAAGGCACAAGAATTGTATTCGACAGAATGCCATTTAGCAGAATGTGTTAGCAGAAGTCTTGTTTGCTTGCCTTACATTTATGAGCATTTTGAATTGTTATATGGTTTCACTGGTCTCTCATTTTGGATTTTGGATTACCCTTTTTGCCTGTTCCCTATTGGATTTGTTTGCTTGATTGGACATTGGATATTTACCCTGCCTGTTTTTTGACTATGCTTTGAATTGCCCTTACTTTATTAAAAAACCCTAAGTGCACCTCCAGTTTTAAGCTCATTTTTGAACAATTTTTATTTGTTCACTTTAACACTGGTTATCTGAAATTGTACATATAGCACAATGATCATTCAGGATTCAAATTGAACTAGATACTTGGGCCAAGACATCCATTCACATGCAGGTTTATTCTTCCATCATTTAGGTTCCAATTGAGCTCATCTAATACAGAAGAAAATGTTTTTAAAAATGTAAGGTTATTTTGATGCTGGAGATTATTTTCAGTCATGCTCTACATCTCCTGATTCACCAGGGTCTTGTCATAAAAGTTAACATATACATGAAATTATATACATGAAATTTGAGCATATAAATGAAATTATTCAGGAGATACATAGTATTTTCCTACCCTAGATATCACCAAAGTGCTCAAAAACCTCTCCAAATGCACACAACGTCAACAGTCACTATACCTTGAGTGTGCAAGTTTTTTTTGCAAAAATTCCCCACAACAATGTTCTACTTACTAAAAGACAATAATAGCTTCATTATAGCTTCATTGTTAAAGGTAAAAGGTTATGCTGGGCAAAATACTGTAATACTGTAAATACTGTAATATATATTTTAAAGAAATGGTATGCTTTCTCAATTATACTTATAGTTTGTAGCAGGATTACGATTGGCTGCCCAAATATAACAAGTGAGGTGTCCATGTTTTTGTCTAAGCATCCTCTATATATTAAAACAGCTGCCAATCATGCTGATTGTGCCTGGGAAACACTTGTGAAGGTATTTGATAGCCAGCTTCTACTTCCCCCCTGACATCTTGGTATCCCTAGGTGTGAACAAGTGTCACTCAAAGAAAAGAAGTCTTTATGTCACAATAGCAACAACAGAATCTAAGAAAGGAGGGTCTTATCTTTCTATTCAGGAACACTGCTACGTGCTCCTTGGCCAGAGGATGCCACCCCCACCCCCACCCACCCTTTGAGTCTTTGTTCCCCTCAAGGTTACCTTGCCACTGTTGACCTTGGCTGGCTCACTGGGGGCTTGGACTTGGACATTTGTGAAGCTGCTTTGTGACAACATCTGTTGTAAAAAGCACTATATAAATAAATTTTGATTTTATTCGATTTGTGTAATGTGCATTTTGTGGTACCTAAAGGCTTGCGAATTTTGTGTTACGAAGGTTCCGAAGGAAAGGAACATGTGTATTTGTACAAAGATATGAGCAAGCAAATAAAGAAATTTACTAATATTCTATATACTTTTTAAACATGTCATGCAGTTGCTTTGATGGTAATTGAAATTTCTATGACAAAATCTTAAGTTATCTTATACCGGAAGCATATTTTAAAAGGCCATTTATAAGGATAGGCATGATTGTTGTAAAAATTTATCAAAAAAGCATGGGATTTCTGGCAAACGCTTGCATGTAGATGGCTAAAAATTGGTAAGCAGGTACTTATATTAGACCTAAGACATTTTATGTTGATACAGTATTTTAAAAATATTCAGTGCTATCAAATGATTTATTTGAGTATGCCAGATTGGGCCTGCCCATGGGCCCACTAGAGTGAGCACGTGCAGTAGGAGGCTTTAGTTCACTCTCTTCCTAGTCAACTCTGTATGTGTACTCCAAACACTGCAGAAGACTTTGCATCCAATGGAGTCAGCAGGAACTGGAATATTTCCGGACACTTTAACTGCTCAAGGGCAGCTGTTAAGCCAGCATCATCAAAGACTGGAATCCTCGAGTAATATGGTGGAGGAGCTTACATGACAGACACAGCAACTTACTGCGTTGGTTCCCTCAGTAATGGAGTTAACACATTGTTTGGCTGCACTAACTACCAGTGAGGTGAGAATCACGCTTAGTGCCATCACGCTTTCTCCACCCGCAGCTAGCAGCTATCTCTTTTATCCTGCTTTTACTGATATGGGGATCCTGCAGATAAAGTATTTCTGTTACAGTGCTCGTTGTATTTTGCACATTAGCCCCCATGCATAGACACCGTCTGCATTCCCCCTATCATTTCCTTATTAAGTGGGAAGGCTTTAGAGTGGGCTAATGCAATATGGACTGAAGGTGGTGGTATTACAAGAGATTGCAACCTTTTCACAAATCAGTTCTGGGCTGTTTTTGATCACCCCCTAACAGGCAATGCAAGTGGTGAGATGTTTAACAATTTATGACAGGGTTCTCACACCACTGCCGAATACACCTTAGTGTTCTGCACCTTAGCAGCAAGCAGTGGCTGGAATAAAGCAGCATTAGCTACTGCTTACAGACAAGAACTCAATTCTAAGATCGTTATAGAATTGGCTTGGCACAATGAATCCCAGTCACTTGAGGGTATCATTACAATATCTATACATCTGGACAATCTCCTTTCTTAGTCATGAAAAGGATAAATGAAGTTGCCTACTGTCACACCTGCCACAACACCATCTATCAAGGACTATGCTACCCATAAATCCCCTGCTTGTTCCCCCAGTCTCTGGATTATTAGTATCACCTGAGCCTTGTTACCCTGATATCTTTGTGTGTGTGTGTGTGTGTGTGTGTGTGTGTGTGTGTGTGTGTGTGTGTGTATATATATATATATATATATATATATATATATATATATATATATTTTTTTTTTTTTTTTTTTTTTTTTTTTAATTTATTTATTTTTTTTCCCTCTGTGTTCATTCAATATTTGTGAAGTCTTGTTTGCCTGCCTTACGTTTATGAGCATTTTGAATTGTTATATGGTTTCCCGGGTCTCTTGTTTGACTGCCTGTATTTTTGGATTAATCTTTTGCCTGTTCCTTATTGGATTTGTATTCTTGATTGGACATTGGATATTTACCCTGGCTGTTGTTTGAGTATGCTTTGGATTGCCCTTATACAGTATTAATCCCTAAGTGCACCTCCAGTTATAAGATCATTTTTGAATTTGTACTGGTTCACTTTAACAAGAGTTATCTGAAATCACTGACATATAGCCTAATATCAGCCCCCCCATACACACAGACACACACACACACACACACACACACACACACACCTATCAAGAACATGTCAAGAGGACACTGATGATGGTGTGCTCACATACCCATGCTCAAATCACCTCATACACTAGGAAATTAAGTCAAGGCCAAATATTGTTATTAGAATTTGGTACTAGCGAGCCTCTTTTACTGAACATCAGATTCCGCAACCATTTTTGCTACTAACACAGTGGGTAAAGAAGGTGTTAAGCAAGCTTAAAGGAGATACATTTGTGACACTTGAGAACCCATTTTTGAACCAGTCCTGACTCCTGAACATCTTTGATAGAGCACAGTCCTCCGGTCTGCCGCCCAAAGCCTCGCTAAGCTTTATGGTGCTCAGGAAGGATTTGTGGATGTCCTAAATCCAGAAGGTAATTTCACGCTAACAGACTTGTGTTGGTGCATCGCTGTGGAACACATATGAGAAAGACACATCCTAACCTTTAACGTGTCATGGAAATGCTGCGAGAGCCCCAACTGAAGTCAGAATCTTTTATGACTCTCATAAAAGCTTACCAGCTCTGGAAGATCCAGCCCCTTTCCCCAGTCTGTCACACACCTCCGATTGATAGAGCTTCCAATGGTCATTTATGTTTTCTAACACACTTGGTATGAAGAGTTACCAGACAATTACAAGCACTTAGAAGTGAGAGTTACTTAATCATGGACAGAAACACTTGAAGACATTCATCATTAAAGTTGGCTAGTGGACATCTACATAAAGGGTGCACCAAGTTCTGGTAATGGAAGGTCAGAGTCCAGGTTGATGCTTTCTCTGCTACAAAACACCTGATTCATCATGTCAGCTTGTGCCAGGTTTAGTAGGTAGTAGTGTTGAGCAGGGAAATCCCTGAACTGTACTGGATATCAGGACCAGATCTGGGAACCCCTCTGGTAATGATCCACTATTTGATTTTACAGCTGAATCAGGCCCTACTGGGTCTAGAAATATAGAAGAACCCTTTTCAGAATGCATGTTTTTGGCTTTAATGATGACCGTTACTGTTTATAAGGTCACAGATGATTTGCCCAATTACTTTTACCTTGCTTTTTCGAAGCAATGGCAAGAGTGAAATTTTACTTTTTGACCACATTAAAGAAATTCCACATTAGAACAGACTGAAAGCATTGGCAGAAAGAGGGAAAACATTTAGAGTAACAATTACATTATTTTACATTATTACTCAAATAGCACAAGTAATAATTACATTATTACTCAAATAGCTTAAATGAAATAGCCTTTGGCCAGGATGCTTCTAAAGCTGAAATTAAAACATGTCCAACATAAATAGAAATAAAAAATACATGTTATAGGGCAAGGGCAGGTTCATGGAGACTGTTGTTCAACTTCATCCTAGAAGGAGCTGCCGATGACGAGCCATGATAGAGCAGAACTCTTTGGGTCTGGTTTATCATCTGCGGGTTTCATCGTCGCAAACTGGTTCATATTTACAAAATGCCTCAGAGTTGGACTGCTGATCTATGCTCTATGATATGACCTGTGATTAAATAAATAAGTAAATAAGAGAGGGACCTGGTCCTACATCAGCACTCCTTTAGGACGCCCCTGGCACAACCTCTTCATTTATTTACTAATTATCCTTGTCCTTGCGGACGCTCAAGGTGACACAGATTTTTCACAGGGCAAGAAAGCCTTTTTAACCAGAGCTTAGTTCTGCCTCTCACTTTATCACATGCACACACACTGAGAATGCCCTGTTTCCATTTCTAGCAGCTCCTCCTACCATAGCTGGAAACCAGTTCTGCCACCACCTGGGATGTTACCTAGTGCTGGAGGTGGTAATTGTATTTCAATTATAGATGTGTCTGTGTGTGTGTGTGTGTGTGTGTGTGTGTGTGTGTGTGTGTACGATGTGTGCATTTGCACACTGGCCCATTCTTGTAATATTTGTGTCAGCAGTGTGGATTCATGAGTATGACTCTGAGGAAAGATTTTAACAAGCGTTGTACTCCCAGCAGCAAGCGCAGCACAACTTGGCCCTGCTAGCTTGCGCCCTTAAACACTGTTGTGACAGTGACGTCAAATAAGGCTGAAAGGGGGCCGTTTTATGAGGCACACGTCAGCATGGACACACGCCCAAACAGCTGAGTGGCCGTCTCTCTTTATCTGTTGTGCCCCTCTTATGCATGAACACACACACTCACTCACTTCATTATGATGGACATCTGGAGCCTTTTACCAATAATCCCCTTTCCTCTGTTTCCATCTCATGAGGGCCCAGCAGTGATATCAGACAAAAATAATAATACCACAATATCAGGCAAAGTATAAACAGATATTGCAGATTCATTCCAGATACAAAGTTATTGCCACTGTTCAGTTTGATAGACAAAGACTCATTTGTCTCTTCTCGTGTGAATTCTTGAGCCACTTGCCATATCCCCATGCTTTGATCTGGACATCAAAGTGTATTTGGCAAGAGCTGCGTTTTCATGCCGCTACACACCGAGAAACCAACAGTGCACAGGTGCGGTGTGCGACCTCCAATCTATGAGTGTAAACAATAAACGCACAGTCCCAACGCTCGACATGTGGGGTGTACCCTGTAAATATGGGCGTGTGTGTGTGTGTGTGTGTGTGTGTGTGTGTGTGTGTGTGTGTGTGTGTGTGTGTGTGTGTATGTGTGTGTAAGCGCGTGCGCATCCAAGCGGTCACTAAACCCCTGTCTGGTGGCTGTGTGCGTGTGACCGAGCGACTTACTGGATTTGCCCTGTTTCGGTCTCTGCAGTAGTCGCTGGACTGTTGGCAGGTCCTCCGTCTTCACCGCCTGCAAGAGTTCTTGATCTTTCCCCATTCTGTTCACTCACTCCACCGCACACACACACACACACACACACATACACACCCTCTCTTTTTCTCTCTCTCTCTCTCTCTCTCTCTCTCTCTCTCTCTCTCTCTCTCTCTCTCACACACACACACACACACACACAGCGTTCTTGGTTATTCTACATCCAGAGCGTCCTCGGGCTAGGATACAGCAACGGTGCCGCTAACGCCGGCGCATCCGTGTCGCTCATAGTGAAGGTCGTGCAGGCGATGGAGACGCGGGGTTGTCCGGCGGTTCGCGCGCTACATGCTGACTCTGATGTCAGTGCCGTGGCCGTCGCGAGGTCGTCGGCGACGAGAAAACGCTCCTTTCGTACGAAGGAATGAGATATGGCGAATGCGGACCAGTCACAGCGTGGTCCAGTAGTTTCCAGGTTAAAGCGACAGGACAGAAAAGCGCTCAGGCGTCTGGGGTGAAATTCTGAATGGATGAAAAATAATTAAAAAAGACCGAAAAGCTTAGATGTAGTGGCAACAAACATGGAAGCCTCGTCTTACGTAAACATCCAGGCAGATGTGCGCGCGGACGCTGGAGGTTGTAATCCGCGGTCTCGGTGTATCGTTTTTCTGTGTGTGTGTGTGTGTGTGTGTGTGTGTGTGTGTGTGTGCGCGCGCGCGTGCGTGCGTGCGTGCGTGCGTGCGTGTGATTGCTTAGTTAAATTTATAGTACTGCGGCAGGGGGTGTGACCAAATAGCCTTTCCCCCCTATGATCTTGACAGATTAATATTGGAGGCGCGTGCGTGCGTGTCTGTTGGGGGGATGTTATCGGTGTGTGTGCTGCGTGTTCAGTATGATTACTGAGAATTTTTATCTTTCTTATCTCTACGGCTAGTTAGATCGATTCAATTTAATAAAATGTATTTACAAATTCACATTGTTGTCAAAATGTTTTTTTTTAAAGATGGCAAACACATTAGAATACAAACTGAGTCGTGAACTAATAAAATGTGACACCCTTAAAATTACGTACAGCTCTGTCAGTACTGAACACACTCAGTTGCTTACAACAGTCTCTACTTGCCATTGCGGGAGGCATTTTAACGACGTTCTTAAAGTTAAAACACTGTGAAACGATATGGTATTCCTTAAGGGTGTCAATACAACTGGAGCAGATGTCTAATTTTGGCTCAGCTCTAACCTACATCATTCGTTAAGCGTAAATCACGACCAATTTGCTCTCTGTTCAGCTGTTGCTGTTTTTTGGTTTGTTTGTTTTGTTTTTTTTCCCGGAGTGGTGGCTCGCCCTGGTGGCGCATTTATAAAACCGCATGCCCTTCACCACGATCGCGTTATACTTGCAGGCCTGGTTTCGTTTAAAGTGTCGTACTTTATACTAGCGGCCCGCTCTCCGGGGAACCTATGCACTGAACATCTTCACATTCATACGTGGTGACAGTCGGAGCACAGAGTGATACTTGATCTGGGGAGCCGATCAGAGAATACTTGTTAAACTTGTCACAGGATTGTCATAGTTAGAGCGGGAATACACACACACACACACACACACACACACACACACATATATATATATTCGCTTCAATATTTCAATATTTTGAAGTGATCATTAATTATGCTTTGAGCCCTCAGTATTAATACTGCATGTGTTTTGCTATACTGACAAAATGAATTTGTAAATGAGTATGACTAATCAGCAATATGTTGTCCAAAAGCTCCAAACAGTACTGTAAGATCACTTATAAGAGGCATTTGGTTAACTCATCCATTCACCTCCTTGTCAAATTAAGGTTCTCATAGGCAAAGGTTCTCTCAGTCATTCCTAATATGTCATTTTCTTCATAAACTGTATAGGCTGTATTTTTCAAGATCTTATTTTTATGCTACATTCAAACTCAAAGTTGAATGTTCGCTAAAAAGTTTCTCAGTCAGAATGAGCACAATCACTTCACAAAATGGCCATCATTTTATTATATTCTACTTAAGCCCCAAACATAGTAAATTATGTCAACTAGGGTTGCATGTAAATGTATAATTATGTTGTTAAACAAGAACTAATGATCTTAAAAGTTCAGTGTAAAACCTCAAAATTGATAAAATTGTTCCAGATCACATATTATCTCTGACTACTGTATAAACAGAAGCTGGTGACTGTGTACTAGGCTTTCAGTGTGACTGAATCCTTCTCCTACAGGACATTTTTGCACTTCTGTTGTATGCCACATTTATTTTGGCTTGACAAATAGCACACCCACACACCAGAACAAGTTACTACAGTGTGAGAAATATTTACTGCATATTTTCTTTTTAAGTGCTAAAAATGTGATATAAATGCATGTCCATAGGCGAGAGGAATTTTGTTTTAAGTGCACTATACACAATGTCCTGTCACCTGGAATGAGTCTGTTAGAATAGATGATGCATGTGTATATGTCTCTGTGTAAGATTAATGTTAATGGTGTGTGTGTGTGTGTGTGTGTGTGTGTGTGTGTGTGTGTGTATTAATGGGTAAGTACCTGCGACTGTGAAGGTAAATCATTGACCTTCTTAAGAGTGTCCAGAGTTGTTATTTAGACTCCCTCACACACATTAGGTGTTGGAGAAACATACCCTATGCATGCTGTGGAGGTGTGTTTTTGTGTGCACGTGCATGCGTGTGTGGCTGTGTGTGTGCGCACACCAAGTCACCAAATCTAATTTAGGCATTAAATTACAGAATCTCTCCCTCTCTCTCTTTCTTTCTTTCTTTCTTTCTTTCTTTCTTTCTCTCTCTCTCTCTCTCTCTCTCTCTCTCTCTCTCGCTCTCTCTCTCTCTCTCTCCTGTGTCTGGTCTCATGTGAGTATGTGAGAGCAGTCGCTTCATTAAACTGATGTGTTTAATGATCAATTCACCTACAAGGTCTGCCGTCGTCCTGCACTGTCTTTCCCCAGTGCAGTCTGCGAGTGCAGACCGTGAGCCATGCCATCCAACGCTACTACCAAATTCTTTGCTCTCTCGCAGTCATTCAGCGTTTCTGACATCATTGTCATTGGGGCCTATTTTCTTCTAAACGTTGCCGTTGGAATATGGGTAAGAGGACCTCCATCACTGATTCTCTTTGTCAGGGTTTTGTCTTTGAGTGCATGAATCTATTAGGAACTATGAACTGGTAAAATAATTTTCAAAAGGGACACAATATTGAATAAATTATAATAGGGTTTATTCCGTCTAATATTTGGTAGTGTGGTAGTGTTTATTTAAGTCCTATAGCTAATTCAGCACTGGTGATGATACTGTGAGGTATTTTTAGAAAAATAGTATTACATGTGTTATTCGGGGTTTGTTTTTGATACAACCGTTTGGGACATTGGAATTCACACCTGTAGTGTTAATATAAAATAAATTATGATTTAATGAGAACATGTGTGTGTTTCTGTGTCAGTCCTCTTGCAGAGTAAGCAGAAACACTCTTAATGGTTACTTCCTGGCTGGTAGAGATATGGCCTGGTGGCCGGTAAGTGCAATCCATGGAAAACAATTGAACAACATTAAAAACATTCTGGAAATTAGTGCTAAAGGTACAAAATGCCCTGACTAATTTTTAAGAATGGATCTTACCAATATGTGTGATTTAAAGATACAAGTTAACCCTTCTGTCAAAATGATTTTATTTCTGTGCTTCAGTGGTGAATGATTGAACAGTTCATTAAACATTTCTTACATTCACAGTGCAAACCACACTCTAGCTATGAATTGCAAAAATTCAGGGGTTACTACAAGCAAGCTGCATGATTACAAAGGAAATCATCTTTAACAAAGTAAACATGTCACCATCAAATTATTGAAGTATGTGACATTACATGTTGGGCTGATTGTGTTTACTTTTCACTATCCAAAAGTTTAATTCAGTCTCCCAGCTTTAAAGTGTAATTTAGCCTTCATCTGAGTGACACAGCAAGGATGTTAATTTAGCATCCTGTCATTTTCAGATGAACAACCATACGCATGAATAAACATTCATGGTTTTGTAGTCCAAACATCATTTGACACATAATGGGCATATTTCTTAAACATGGATGCTAGTCTTAGACTGAACTGAAGTGCAAATGATGATTTGCCACTGGAAATTCTCTAGTTTTAACCCCAACCCAGGCTCGGTTAAATGGTCCATAAACTGTAGGTCTTTGTATTTCTGTCAAACTACGATTGGTGAAAGTATATGTCTCTGATGAGAGAAAAGTCCAGCTGATCTTGTTCTTGTGTTTGTGTGGGTTTGTGCGATGACTGTGTGTATACCGTGTAGATCGGGGCATCCCTGTTTGCCAGCAGCGAGGGCTCAGGGCTCTTCATCGGCCTGGCTGGGACAGGTGCCGCGGGGGGCATCGCCGTGGCCGGCTTTGAGTGGAACGTGAGTCTTGGCAGGCTCCACCCCTTTTCAAAAGCCCAGTGATGTACACAGGCCACCTGCTTTTCCCAGAATGCCCCCCAGACAGAACAGACCTAAAGAACAGACCTATTCTTACTGTTCATTCTGACTGAACATGTTATTTTGATTATGTTATTCTCAGGCTCTTGTGCCCCAGTTATGTCTAATGGCCAATGTTCTTTTCGAAGCTTTAAGGTCAATAAGTTAAATGTTCATCTGAAGCATAATAATCTTGATTATAAATTCACTGTTTCAGCTATATTGTACTGAACCAAAACATGCTGGTTGCCAAATTCAGCATATGCAATAAAGTGTGTAATAAGTTATATATTATACGTATAACACATTATAAATGCCTTACATCTGGAAAAGCAGTATAACTTAAGGGAGTTTGATTTAGCAGCTCCATGCCAAGAGACAATTTAAAATAAAAGGAAGATGACTTTTTAGAGATACGGAGTAATTCACTTCTATACAGCTTCTAATCTTACAGCTTTGATCACGTTTTGTTTTTTTTTACCTTGTTATGTGCACACTATAATAAGCACACTATAATCAATAGATATCTAGACAGATAGGAAGACTAAACGTGATCTAGGTTTTTATTTATGTAGTTACCTTGCGTGTACACTAGGGGGAGATAGGGGCCTATAACACGTTCTCTCTTCCCTTGCTAGGCAACCTATGTCCTACTGGCTCTTGCTTGGATCTTTGTCCCAGTATATGTGTCTTCTGAGGTAAGCCCCAACCACAAACATATGTGCTCAACACACAAACATTTCCGCACGAAACCACCCATGTTGACACTTAAAACGATTTCTCAACTGTTTCAAAGGCAACGCAAGCATACTGCAGAAAATTATCTCTGTGTTCCAATAGTGCATTTGCCGGGCACAAGCACACACCAATATTTTTAGCTGAATGCTCACAGCATTAATACGAAAATCTGAAAAATACAGGCATAGCTTCTCTCCTTTTCGTGCCCAGATTGTCACGATGCCAGAGTATCTGGGTCGGAGGTTTGGCGGAGAGCGAATTCGCATGTACCTGTCAGCTCTCAGCCTGATGTTGTCTGTTTTCACCAAGATCTCGGTGAGTACATTCACTTGTTCACAAGCGCTGGAGAAAGGCCTAGTGACGTAAGATGTGCGTACCTATCCAGCTCAAACTGGACTGAATCCACAGCGAGATACATAATTTATGAGAATAAATGGAAAATCAGTCGCCTTTGAATATGGTATTGATTTTTGTCCCCATTATTCACACCCGCACACAGACGGACCTGTATTCTGGAGCCCTGTTCGTCCAGGTGTGTTTGGGCTGGAATCTCTACCTCTCCACTGTCCTCATGTTGGTGGTCACTGCTCTCTATACCATTGCTGGTATGTGTATTCTTATGAATTTGTGGCATACCCAAGAGAAGAAATAACAGTTAACATTTCAGTGGTGAATTTTTTTTTTTTAAATGCTTTACATGTATTTGGTGTTTTTTAAAATGCTTTACATGTATTTGGTGCTTATTAGAAAACCTAAAAAATAGATAAATAAATAAACAAATAAATAAATAAAGGTTGAGGTTAACACTGCAGATAGTTACATATGTAAGCATAGACTAGTGATGTTACCTGAAGCACCTAGTAGCCCAAGATGACAGACAACAGCATATTAGCAGGAACTAAATGTAACTATAAATGTATAGTTTACATTACTGTTGAACAGTTCTCCCTACAGGCTGATGTACAATTTTTCCTTTTTTTGGTTTCAAAAATATTCACATTCATCAGTTTAAATACTATAGCATTAACACATGGCTTCTTTACGTTGCTGGCAACGGTTATGCCTCAGAAGGTTAACCGGTGTGATCAGTTCTGTCTGGTGCCTGTTGAGTACAAGAACACTGGTGTGGCTAGAATGTCAGAAAACTGTCAAGAAAGTTCTACATGGCACATTAATCCTGTTACCACAGTTTTCAGAGGCTTGCAAATTAGCCTCTGTAGCTGAACTGTAAAATTCTAGAATGCTGTGAAAGGACAAAAACCCTTCTACCCCTCGCTGGGCAGGGCAGTACATTAGTTAATAGAGCACACCCCTGAAAGGTTAATGTAGAAAAGCTACTCAGTCTAGAGGAATATTCAATAGCACACCTGTTTGTCTCACTAGGTGGCTTAGCAGCTGTGATCTACACCGATACTCTCCAGACCTTCATCATGATCATTGGTGCAGTCATCCTCACCATAACAGGTAAGTCAGGTGCACTTCACTGAAATCAGTATGCTCTTAGCTGCAGTAATTCAAAAAAATGGGAATAGCATTGACAAAAGGGCTGTAGTCAGCATGAGGAAAAGACCTTTTCCACAAAATGGTTTGGTTTTATAGTCGCAAAGTGAAACCCGGCACCCATGATGAGACATTCAAATAATATAAACACAGCATAAATTCGAAGAAATTAAAGTAACAATAGAAAGTAAGAAAGTAAGAACGAGAAACAGTAAACGTGTGGGAGGAACTTTTAAGGATTGCCACATGCATATTACAGGCAGTACAAAGCCAGTGTGCCCTGAGGCACAATAGAAAAACATTATCGTGACAGCAGCATGACGGCACGTGAGGTATGAGCCGCGAGCTCTTTCGGGCTTGGCTCTGGTGTCCCGGCATGCTGGTGACATACAGGAGACGACTCACTCCCCAGCCCCCAGCAGAGGGGAAACCCTGCCAGGACAACTGCTAAATGCCAAAAATGTGAAACATCAGCTGTGTTGCAAATGCCACGGACCCACCCCACGATCAATGAGACTATACCGGATGAGAACATGTTTTAGCAGATCCTGTGCTTATGGTCTTTTGCTGTCTTTTTAAAAAAACTAGTTTTTATTTCAAAAATTAGTATTTAGTTTTTAAATATTAAAATGTGGTGTTTGTGTAAGAACTTGTGTAAGTACTCCACTACAGTTCCCAATCCACATGCAAAATTTCACAAGTAATATAAAGTACATATATAAAGATGTCTGTCAGTTATATCCTGCTACATATGTTCTCCCAGCTCAAAGTAAAACAAAGTATTTATAGCTAACTATTCAAAGAAAACATTGATGGGAAGATGAAGATGTTTGACACATTTGGACATGTATGTGCTACTTTTTGATAGCTTATGTTTGTCTTCTGACATCTTACTCTAAAAGCACAAATTTAGGATAGCCATATAATTTTGCAATGGTAAAACAGGAAGAATTTAGAAAATTTAGAAAAAAGTTAGAAAACTCATTAGCTTTAATTTGGCTATAAAAACAACAAACAGAAGTGAATAAACCTGCAAAGGCCTGCTTTAATTTTGTAACATCTGGGAAAATATCTTTTTTAAAACCCAGATGGTTTTGAACTTGGGGATCTTAGTCATGGTTTCCTGCAAGTTACATTGTAGTCTGACCCATAGCTTTTTTTTTTTTTTTTTGGTTTAAAAAAAAAAAAAAAAAAAAAAAGTGTTTCGTATTCATGTTCAGAAAAAGGAGAAGCACAAAAAACACAGCGAGCAGTGTTTTTGGGCCAAGCCACAGACGCTAACGGTTTTGTCTAATGGGGCATGTGAAAAGGGTAATAGGGCAGAACTTAATGGAGCTCGCAGTTGCGGGTGGGGTTTGGCGTCAGAAGGGTGAATCAAAGAGGCCACTGTGTCCGGCTCTAGGTAAACTATCACGATCCATCGTCTGCAACGCTGTGAGAGTTTACAATAGAAAAGAGTTTACAATTACAAGAGTTTACGACAGAAAATCTGTGGAAGTGGTTTGTCGGTTGGATTGTTTAAAAGTCCCTTCTGTAACACAGATGGTGATTCTGACCGGTCTTGGTCAGATTTTAATGTACAACAATAATGACAAATAGTGGCTGCCAAGCATACTGAACCAAGTTTCTCACCTGGAAAAAAATCACTCCCATCGCTCTACTGCAATGACTTGTAACGACTAAAATATTTCAGATATCTAGCATTTTCTTCCATTTCATTTAAAGTTGTCTATTTAAGGCACTCGTTCAGGTAAGTTAATATTTGGATGTGATAACCGGTAGAGAACACGTCGACAGAGGAATGCAGTTTCCACTACCAGCCATCTCAGCCTCTTCTACATTTCACACACAGAGACTGCACACAGGAGGAAACCACCAGTCACATGGCATCTTTCTGCTCCAGCTCCTCTTGACGGCTTCTCTTCTGAAGGTTCACTTTGGGCTCAAGACCTGAAATCCTTGTATGAGACAAACAATGTGCATCCTGAGATCTGACAGCTTTTAAGTTTCCCTGACCTGTTTATTGAGGGCAAAGTTCTCATCCTTAGATTGCTATTGATGAGCGATACAGTGACTTAAGTTTAACTGGTAGACACCAGAATCAGAAGTTCATCTGATGTATTCATATTCATGAATATTCAGTCTGTAATATGTCCCAAACAATCATATACACAGTATAGAACTAGCAAGTACATTTCAAACTGCTATGAAAGCTTTACATACAAGATCTGTACAAGGCAAACAAAGTATAAGTGTATGAACTTGAGTTCCATCTCAAAATGACTAGAGTGGATAAGATGAACAAGAGCAGACATTGAGCGCATGCACATCTGATTAGATTTGAGAATGTGTGCACACAGGCACATGCTCCATCTGAATAGAGAATGTGAACTCTTTAGCCACAGTGAATCCTACAGTGGGACCTTGAAGAAGCGAGGCTTTCTGGAAAAGCTGGAAGAATCCCTTTGTCGCGTCATATACATATTCACTTAAAAAGAGACATACATCGCCCAACCCACACATTAAAAAGTAAAAAAAAAAAAAAAACCACCACACAACACACTACCTTTCATGGAAACGCTAAACAAATCCTGTTTTGACATTGGCATGCACAGACAACGGCACAAGTAAAACAATTATTCAGAAAGGGCAGGATAGGCAATGATGAAAAACAGCAGTCTGCAGTTCATGAAAGCTTTCTGTTTACATTATGAATGTGGTATTATTTGGTCTAAACCTTCTGATCCTTGGAGGATTATGCCACTTGGATGGCTTAATGACAGGATGCCCCTCCCTGCTCCTGAAGATATACCAGACAGCAGATCCCCAATCTGATACCCTTAATGAAGATAATTAAGGTATTTAGGATGACCTGAATGTATAAAGCAGGTGGGGTACTGCCTGTTTAGCACATCTCCCAGAGCGTAGTCGGGTGGCCTTATTACTGAGCTTAGGGCAAGTGGGTGCAAAAATGCAAAAATGCCCAAAGCTGGGTTCAGCAGCAGCCACATCTCTTCAAACCCACAGCCCAAGCTGCAAGCCTTGCCATGAACGCATCTCATGTGTTTCTTGGTCTTAGCATTCAACAAGATTGGCGGCTACGCTAACCTGGAGCAAATCTACCTGCAAGCCGTGCCGGCTAAGACCATCCCCAATACGACATGCCACCTCCCCAGGCCCGATGCCATGCACCTTTTCCGGGACCCCGTGCATGGAGACCTGCCCTGGCCTGGCATGACCCTGGGGCTGACCATCCTTGCCACCTGGTACTGGTGCACTGATCAGGTAAATACGGGTTTTCGACTAGGGATGGCAGCCGTGCCTCTTTAAAGTTTCTTGCTCAATGACAACAATAGAGTCTTACAAAAAAAGTTTATTACTTTGGCCCTCTAGTTCCAATACATTTCGTCAGCAGGTAAAGAGGACCAGGAATCACTCAAAAAAAAAAAAAAATATTTACAGCATTTGGCAGATGCTCTTAATTGGAGCAGCTTGCCTATTTAACAGTATAAGTGTACATGTGCTCCCTGGGGATCAAACCTGTGACCTTGGCGTCACTAACACCTTGAGCTACCTGTTCTACCAGGTGAGCTACACAAGAAATGCAACATACATACAAATGATTAATGACATAAGGCTGCAACACTCATCTGGTGTCAGCCATGCTCATGGCATCAATACACCTTTTTCAAAGTAAAGCAAAGACTGGTTCATAACAGTAATGTTTCCTTCACCACATGCCCAAATCTATCACCTGTTGCCTGCAGAATACAATCCAACATAGAGCATCTATTTGATGAACATATGAATGTCATTGTGGGTCCTCAAAGTACAGTTAGTTGGTGCTACACCGTCCACTCGCTCACACCCACCGCTCCTATCCGCTTCCTGTTATTTCCAGGATAACAGTTAACTCTCCTTCTGCCCACGCATTACCTTTTTGTCACCCATGCCAACACCCCTCATGACTCCCGGGGCCTTCCCCATCATGTTCCTGTAGCTGGCCAGTTTGGAGATTGGGATCCCCATCGGCGTCTGCATCTCGTTTCGCCTCTGGGGTGAAAGGGAGTGCGTGTGAGTGAGTGTGCGATGGGCGGGCGCAAGGGGGTGCACGTGTTCGACGCACTGCACCAGAGATCGGCCGGACTTCAGCTCTCCGCTCCTGTAGGGGGAGCCGCGCCGGCGGGGGGAGCGGCTAGCGTGGCTCGCGCTAGGCGGGGCCGCTGTGTTCGGCTGCCGTGCCGATGTATAGAATTTGGCCTGCCAGTATTTGTGGCCTCCAATCACATGGGCACTGCTTTTGGGAGGGCGGTGGAACACTCCTGGTTTGGCGATCACCACTTTAGGCCTGTTGTAGACTTCTTGAGCAGAAGACCTGGACACAGGCTGATAGAACTGCAATGGGAAATGGAGGGTTATGAATAAAGGATTCTACATAATCGAATTGAACCAAAATTGTCGTCATTGTCGTTATTATGTCATTTCCATTAATCATCGACTGGTATATACCATGCTACACATATGACATTAACAGATTCCACATGTATACATATTCCGTACCTACTTGGTTCTAATTTTATTATTACTATGTTGCTTTCTGCCATAAAAAAACGGTGAATATCTGTCACTCCTTAGGTGATCGTGCAGAGGTCTCTTTCAGCAAAAAACCTGAGCCATGCCAAAGGGGCATCCATCTTTGCCAGCTACCTGAAGATGCTGCCAATGATCTTCATCATCCTCCCAGGCATGATCAGCCGCGCACTCTACCCAGGTACCACACACACACACACACCTACTAGACAGCCACTCTACCCAGGTACCACACACTCTCACCTATTAGCCAGCCACTCTACCCAGGTACCACACACGCAGACACACACTCTCACCTGTTAGCCAGCCACTCTACCCAGGTACCACACACACACACTCACACACCTATCAGCCAGCCACTCTACCTAGGTATCACACACACACACACACACACACCCACCCACACTCACCTATTAGCCAGCCACTCTACCCAGGTACCACACACACACACTCACACACCTATCACACACACACACACCCACCCACACTCACCTATTAGCCAGCCACTCTACCCAGGTACCACACACACACACTCACACACCTATCAGCCAGCCACTCTACCCAGGTACCACACCCACACACCCCTACTAGCCAGCCACTCTACCCAGGTATCAAACACACACTCGCCTGCTAGTCAGACAGTAATGACACTTCTGGATGCTCTCAATAGGCTGATTTGCTGATTTCACTCATCACTTTGTCAATAAGATCTTAACTTCTCCACAGTAATCATATAATTACAGTGTATAGTGTATTATCAGAAATACAATCTTCTAAATCAACACAAACTTTGTAATATATATTTTTTTTTTTTTAAAGCACTAACCGGGCCATCATTGTCTCAGTACTTAAATAAAAAATGAAATATTTAGTCATATTTTTAAGATCATAAAGAAATCACTTCTATGATTTCATATTTACTATCATAGTCCATTAATGTCAGGACACACAGGGGCAATAATGGCGTGAGACCTGCTCGGATGTGTACAACCATTACAGAAACAGGCCCACTGCCATTATCCTTGTCAGAAGAGGCTACCCTCAAAACAGGGTCATCAGCAAATCTTTTCATTTGGAAAATTATTAAATAGAAGAAATTTTCACATGACAAAAACACAATTCATCTCAGTCAGTGGTAACTCTGTTATTGAACTTTTTTGTGCTTTTTAACTTGGGGTGCCAGAAATTCTGTATGCAGCTCTAAGTGACACCTTTAATTCTAGCAGGACTCATTTTATCATGTGCAAGTTCAACCACAGCCTTAGTCATACATCTAATCACAGATTGTATTGAAAATACTTATATTTTATATCAACACTGCATGTCTCAACTCATAGTGGTCTGCCTTTTAAGTCTTAATGGTATGCAATAAACCACTTGTTTGGCAATTATATGCTTTTAAGGAGAAGAAAATTAGTCAGCAGTGAATGGAGATTAGCAATACTGTTAGTAGTATTACGTTCACTTCATTATCTAATTTTTTTTAACAGTTAAAAGTGCATCCCAGACTTTTAGTCCCTCCTAGTTGTTGAACTGATGAAAGTCAGCATATCAGGCTGATCTCATTTTCCAGATATTTGTCTAACGTCCACATAGAGATCACCACAGACCAGAAAGAGCTCAAGCTTCATATCATAATGAAGCTCCGTTCCTTTTGGCTAGTTGCTTTAGTCTAAGATTGAACTTCATAACAGTCCTACATGCCTGTATTCCAGAACTCGTTGCACGTTCAGGCCTGCTGAACTGCCAATAGTTTTGGAACGCACTCTGACACACCCTGGTGTATTTCAGAGCACGCGTGCGCACGCACGCACGCGCGCGCGCGCGCGCACACACACACACACACACACACACACACACACACACACACAGCCTATAAAGTATAAACACACTCCATCACCTGCAGGCTGAGGTATATGGGACACACCCAAGTTTTTTAAAGGCTGGATGGAAAGATAACAGACCTGTCTGATATAAAAACTTTCACAATTCCACAGACCCACACACAGAGAAATATAAATATGCTCCCCTACCTTTCCTGTAAATCTGTTCTGTGTGTTCAGAAAGTTCCTTTCAGCAGTGTCTGGCTCGGCATGCGTCTCTGGGCGTAGGTCAACCATGGACTGTGAGAATCGTGCCATCACGTTAACCAAGTCAGGCCTAGAGGCATGGCCTCTGACACGGCCCGAGCCCCCTGTTGCTTCGCCCCCATTAGTGAGACGGGGATGCATGCTGTTTCCATCTGAGTCATTGCACTCGTAGAACTCATCAGATGCTGTCGAGCTCTCATCTTTGTCTCTCAGCGACCGCGTGCACATGACATTCATGCTGTCTGCGTCGTCATCGTCGTGGGTCTTCTCCACGCACAAGCGCACCAGCGTGTGCGCTGCAGGTGGAACAGTCACTGAGGAGACGGGAAGTGGAACAGCCATTGGCCCCGCCCCATCGTGTGCCTTGCCTTCCTCATTCGAGTCAGAAGTCGGGTCAGTAGAGCAGGCCTCCCGGTCCTTACTGATCAGGCTGACTTGCACTGGCTCCAGACCATGGGATGGTGACACCACCACCTGTAGAGTCCGTGGCTTGGGCACGGGTGGTGCTAGAGGCTTCCCATCCGTCTGGGTCTCGACCAGGGATGGTTGCGTGGGTTTGGCAGGGGTCAGCTGCTGTGGTGGAGGGGGGTTGGGAACCATTTGTGGGTCTGCATCCTCTGCTTGGGCGGGTGCGACCTCCAGAGCAGGTGGCGATGTCTCTTTAGGTGGGGCAGAGGGTAGAGCATCTGAAGGTGGTTTAATGTCAGGTTGCCGCTGTGGATTAGTGGGGCCACCTGGTGGGTTGGTGCTGGCTTTGCCATGCTTCACTTTGGGTCGAGGACTCGCCTTCTCCGGCAGAGGCTCCTCAGGGGGAGGCGTAAATGGTTCTCTGAAGCGAATGGGCTGCGATGTCTCAAACAGCTGGGATCGCATCAAATGCGCTTGCATGGGCTTACTGGTGTCACGAATATTAATGAACCCGATGACATCGCTGGGAGGGTCGGGCTCCGGCCAGGTGGGCAAGTAGGCAATAAGCTCCGCCTTCTGCAGCCCCACAAGGCCCGGGTGTATAGGTGGGTTTTCAGCAACCTCGCGCTTCACAGGCTGGGGCAAAGGATACTGGGAGTTGCTGTTTTTGGGGCTGGCCTGGTCCGAGGAGGTTCGGCTTGCCGTCTCCACCAAGGCGTATTTGGGGTTAATCAGCTTCCGGGCAACGGCTGCCGAGGGAACAGACACTGGCACACTGACGGGGGGAGGGTCAGGCTCAGGGGGTTCAGCCATCGGGAGCTTGGACAGGTTAACGCTGCGAGAGTTCAAGTAGAGCTCACGAAACTGCTTGTCGAAGCTCTCCACCACCTGCCCTGTCAGAACTGTGATGAGATTGCGGTCTAGACGGGAAGCCGTCCACGTGAAACTGAAAGACAAAAGGTCATACAATGTCATCTTCATACCCCCACAAACTCCCAAACAAAGAGACTCCATCGAATTATAATATAAGTCCAAGTGATGGATATGAACTACATTTAGACAAAGACATTTATTTCACAGATGAAATCAAATAGCCCCATAAGAATATGGTTGTATTGTTTAACACAGTTTAATGGAGTTAAAAAAAAAAGAAAAGAAAAGAAAAAAAAAACAAAAAAAAACAGCAAAATACTCAGGAAACCTCAAGTTTTGTACTGTGTCTATATTACTGTGAACCTCAATCAATATAGACTAGAATCTCTAATAGGATGACTGAGAGAAACTAACAGTTAACAAGCTAGCTAGTTTTCGCTTCAAAATCACAAAGCTGCAAATCTCTTCTTGTTTCCCCTTTTTTAATACATGTACAGAAAGTTTAAAAAAAAAAAAAAAAAACCTGAATAAGACTTTTTTTCAAACATTCAAACACACTATAAAAGCTGCTTAAATTAATTCTAATATCAAATAAATTATTTAGATTGTACAAATAATCACAGAGAAGCAGCAACAGAGAACAATAATAAATTACATTCATGGGTCATACTTCTCCGGTCAGATGCACGGTCTGACTGCATGAAATCTTTAGTGCAATTGAAAAACAATATGTCTCAAATATTTTTCCAGCACATCTCCTCAGACACACAGACTCAAACCTGTATGATCCAGACACTGCACGGTCTCCGTCCACAAAGATGAATTTCTGACCCAGCGAGCCTCGTACTTTCTTTGCTGTGTGTGTGTGGAACTCAGAACCACCAGTGCAGCGTACTCGCAGGTGCTGCAAAAACACACACACACAAGCACACACACACACACACACACACACACACACACACACACACACACACACACACAGATCAGTGTAAAGTTATTTAGAATTAAATAGGTCATCCTACAATAAATATCCTCAAACCCAGTGTGGTTTGCACCAGTGTAATTTAACTTAGTAGTAATTTTTTTATATAGTACATTTAAAGGGCCAAAGTGCTGTATAACATAAAACCATATACAGATATAAAGGCCTAGTATAAAAGCGAATGCATAAGACCATAATAAATATTCGTGTTTCTGAATAATTTCCTGTATCTGAAAGGCATTCCTTTCTGCTTACAGAACTTAACCAAAAAAAACCCTTCTTTTTTACTACAAAGCAAAGAAATGCTTTAGTCAGCTATGGTAGTTTATTTATTTACTTTAATTTATTTAAAAAAACTAATTTTCTTTCAGCTCGGGAATTTCAATTTGTAACTGAATTGACCTACCCAAGTCAGTCTGAATCTTGTTTGGCAATTGAACCACAACAGACAAGGAAATGTTAATACTTAAGACCTTTGTCTCGACACCAGTAAAGAGCTTATTTGTTTTCTCACGCTGATTAAAAAATCATGTACACACCTAAAGGTACAATACCAGGAGAGCTGTGTTTAGGGTCTTTTGCCAACAATTTTCTTGTGATTTAACTCGGGGGGTGGGGGGGTGGGGGGGAGTGGGTGTGGGTGTGTGTAAAAGTCACCTTTAGATGTCCTTTGTGCATTCCTGCCCTTTCACACATGTTGAGAAAGTGCTGGACGGTGGATTGCTCTATGATGATATACACACCCACCTTCCTTTTAAAGCCAGCATCTAACATATCTTTGAAAATGTCAACATCTGTAAAAACATCCATCACTACAGCAATCACCTGGAAAACACACATGTAGACACACACGCAGACACATGGTAATTGTATGCTCATAACCATGCTTACTTGTTGAAGTGGTTGCAGCAACTGCAAATGTTTAATATTGGAATCACTTAGATATCATTCTGATGCATTTTGAAACTTTAATATCTTGTTTTAAAGTGTAATCCTGCATTGCAACGCCATCTTACTGTTAGAACCCAAACTGTGGTGGTTATGTATCATATTTTGGTTCTGATATATTTTTTGCTAATTATGTGTCGTCATCCTGTAATTCACCAGCTATAACACTCAAAAAAACAGAAGTACATTCAAATGCATATCTAATTTATACACTCAAATTTAAGCCAGAGAACATGCAAACATGTGAGCACACACACGCAAACTCCCACTTTCACCCTGCTCTTATCAAAGAGGCCCTTGTGCAGAATGGAATCTCACATTTAGAGCTCTGGATACGAAATGACTAAAGCTTTTATGAACCAGTGAAAGAGGCACAGTGTGTGACAGAGAAAGCCAGAGTCTACATATAGTGTGTTAACAGCAAAAAGACTGAAAGCATGTTTTAACATGCTGGACTTTGATGAGTCAGTCCATCTACACCTTTAGGAATAAGGATGTGAAAGAACGTACAATGAAGATGATGAGGAGGATGAAAGCAGGGCAGCATTTGTTTTGTTTTAATATTCTTTAATATCTAACTAGTCTAGTAGTTTAAGTAGTTTAATAGAAATGACAGTCATACATGAGAAGTTATGGCAGGCCACAAGCATGCCAGACTTTTTTCCATTAACCAGTGATAAATAATCTGATCACTCTTGGTGACTGTTTTTCTGACATTTCACAAAATATTCACTTCCTGCTTAAAACCTTTTAAACAATAGGAAGGTGTAAAGCTAGCTGGTTTTGGTGTGTGTATTACAATATGACTGGCATTCTCATGGATTATCTGCCGTTCCTGAGAGGGCCTTCCAAGAACTAACCTTTCATTAGTGATTATACTTTTCTTTCTTGCCAGTGCAGACATTCAAAGGGAAATCCTAGACAATTGAGTACACAATTGAGTACCTAAGTCTCTTGTTGCTGTGACCTGGCTTACCTTCTGCGCATGCGCGATGGTCTTTCTCACTACCTCTTTGATATGAGTCTGTCCGTCCACCGGAGGCTGCATGTAGACGTTTACACGCGTGACCCCGCGGAAAGCGTTAATGTCTGGCCAACCGAGGTCCAAATCGGGTATCGATATGTCAGAGCGGTCCGGCCAGTACTGCAATGACATTGTACCGTCCTCTCCCTCCGTTATCCCATCCGTTTTGTGACTCTCGGATCCGGGTTTGTAGTCTTCTACGGATCGAGACAGTCGCTCCAACTCCGGCTCAGACAGAAAAGGACGGACCTCATGCTCCTTGACATATATGTCAAAGGCGTCGCGTCCGCCCGTAATTAATGCTTCAAGTGCCAACCTCTGGTCCTCGCTATAAAAAAACTCAGGCTTCGACTCGTTCATGCGCCAGTTAACGTGGTTATCGTCGAGACACTGAATTTGTGACAAAGCCATTCTGAAGCCAAAGTGAAGGACACCGACGCTAAATATAAATATAAATAAATAACCAAACGTACCCTGTAAAATAGCGTACTGTAGTCAGTGTAAAAAAAAAAACGAAAAAATGTTAGATCTTCGATGTTTCTTCTTACTTAAAAGTTAGCCTACTTACAGAGGAGACAAAACTACTCCCATATTCAGTCGTAGTTGGTTTAGTCTGCCATATCATCGTCAAAAAGTATCCGACAGAATAGTTCAGAGTTTAAGTGTCATTTTAAAGTTTAAATCGATGTTTTATCATAATTGCTGCGTCCCCTGCTTGTTACACGAGAAATATGGACTCAACTGAATCGGAGATCAGCTTTCAGTTATCCGGCAGGTAAGGGAAGACAACGCGCGAGCCCAAACCTCCACAGGTACGGCACACCTCAATCACGTGACCAGGAGGCACGAACACAAGCCGCGCACGCGCGCGTACACACGCACAAAAAAGTCAACCCCATGCCTCGCACAGGCTCGTTTTTCCCCCCTATGCCAACCAGTAACGCCGCGAATGTTATGGAGATTGTTTCGAGGACCACGGCGAACTTTCCACTTTCGACGTCAAAGCCTTGCTCTCCATGACTAGCGGCCTACAAACGTCCATCGGTCAGAGTGCCGGCCGGACTAAAGCATTTCTACACTTTGATCTTAATGGTGATTAAAGGGCCGTTAGAGTTCCACAACCTGTCGCCCGAGACAAGCAAACGACAAGCAAAAAGGCGTCATCCCTTTCGATTTCGCAAAACAAACAAAAGTTTAGCTAGCTAACCCTGCAAAGTTAGGTCATGTTCAACATGACTTCATACAGCCAAGAGCACTCCCAAACCTGCGGAACTTCGGGGGAACAGGAAGAGGCGAGGAGTTGTTCTCCTTACATGAACTTCGATGACGCGTCATCTGGGTCGAAAACTTGAGCGAGAATTAACACGTGTGGGGATGGTTTGGGCGGAGTGTCCGGTTATTGGTCAGGAAAAGGGAAACGGATGCAACTTCCACTTCTCGCTGACTTTAACAAAGATTTGGTATAGTCATCACAGATTGCACTCTGTATAAACGCGGGTATTACATTAATACCTTACATTATCCAAATGTAATGTAAATGTAAATGTAATTATCCAAAGTCTTGAGGCATTTTGTTCCATTGGAGAGAAATTCTCCACACCTTAAAAACCTCAGTGACGTTTTATAACGGGCAGTCTTCAAATTGCACTGTCTATATAGAAAAGTTGGCATGTTGACATAAAATGTTGCTATCTTATATTTGTGTTTGATTACAGAGATATTCCCCAGACCCCAGCTAAATATTTATTTTCCCTCTCTGTGGCTAGAGAAAATGTTTGCTAGAAAATGTTGTAATGATCAGCCAGAGTCCATTCTTTGGTCTTATTTTGCTTCAATTTGCTGTTGTCTTATATTTGGTTAATATCCTTTTAAAGCTAAATAATTGTTTGTTTGTTTGTTTGTTTCTCTATAGCTCCTTAACAGAAATTATTCATTTTATTTACTATTTAAAAAGTCCAAAAAGGTGTGTGTGTGTGCTCGCGTGCGTGTATGCGTATTTCCAGACTCGGTGGGCTGTGTGGATCCCGAGGAGTGCATGAAGGTGTGTGGAGCAGAGGTCGGCTGTTCCAACATTGCTTTTCCCAAGCTGGTCATTGAGCTAATGCCTAGCGGTAATGAGGATCTACTCATTCACACAGTGTCAGTGCTCGCCGTGTAAGGCGTGTTATCCCTATCCTCAGTCCTGGTGCTGGATTGGGATATAACACACGAAGATGTGCTCAGACCACTTGCGACTTCGTGTGTGTGTTTCAGGTCTCCGAGGCCTAATGATTGCTGTGATGATGGCAGCTCTGATGTCATCATTAACATCCATCTTCAACAGCAGCAGCACACTGTTCACTATGGACATCTGGAAGAAACATCGCAGGGGAGCCAGTGAGAAGGAGCTGCTGTTAGTTGGCAGGTGTGTGCGTGAGTTTATGAGGGTGTGTGTGGTGCTTGTGGAGGTGTGCGAGTTTGTAAATATGCATGTCAGTTTAATAAACACATTGGACTTCCATTTTTTTAACTACAATCTTGCTACATTCATATAAATAAACATTTTGAGGTGAAGAGTTGTAAATGGTTTTGGGAGTATCTGGATACCAGGGGCAAATATTTGAGTGGTTCAAGGGTCAGAAGTTCACACGACACTATTGTTCAGAAAGAGCCAAGGCCTAGTAAAGTAAAAATAAATTAAATTCTTGGAGCTGTAGTGCAGTCACCAGCTACTTAATGATAAGCAGATGCACAGTTAGACACTATAGAACAGTTGTTGCCAATGAGTGCATATTGTAATAATCATCAAATGTGGAAGAGTAGGATTAAAAGGAAGTGTAGGGCCAATATATATGAAATTTTAAAGCAATTAAATTTTACAAGAGCAAACAACACAGTAATAACTGTAATGTTTTTTATCAAATAATAATGGTCGTGTGTGTGTGTGTGATTACAGGATTGTGACTGTTATTCTGGTGGTGATAAGCGTCGTTTGGATCCCCATTCTGCAGAGTGCTAACAGTGGTCAGCTCTATGTTTACATCCAGTCGGTGACCAGCTATTTGGCCCCTCCTGTCACTGCAATATTCGTGATGGCCGTGTTCTGGAAAAGAACCAATGAGGCAGTATGTATACACTCCTGAAAACACACACACACACCCACACCCGCATGCACACACACACACACACACACACACCCGCATGCACACACAACCACTATGTTTAGATAAACAACATATCCCCCATTGTTTTGCACTGAATTCATCTCGCTGTAGGTGTGGGTGTGTTTGTTTTGTGTCCAGCTTCTTTTGTGTGTTTAAACAGCAGTTCTGTGTGTGTGTGTGTGTGTGCGTGTACGTATGTGGTAGGAGGAGAGAAAAAGTTTGCCGTTGATTTACTGTCATGTCACTGAATTATCTGAAGCCACCCTTTCACTTGGAGGTGTGAAGAATGGGAAGAGAGAGTGAGTAAGACAAAGAGCAAACCAGCTCAGGAGTGAAGCGCGTAAGGATTTCAAGTTTTATGCCTGAGGGGTCAGAGAGGACGTGGCTTCATGCACTTCAGCTCAACGTTAGGAACCCATACAACTGAAAACAATTTCATGTGAATATTGAACGTGCCATTCAGAAAACACAATGCACAGCAGTACTGTTTGACGTTGTGCTGTAACTGCATGAGAGAGTTAGACTTATTCCCTCTTATCCATGTATACTTCCGACTTCTTTGTAGGCCCTGCGCCAGCTATTTGAAATGGAAATATTCTGTAACTAGAACAACTAGGTCTTTTGTCGGACATAGACAGGTCTTCCGTTCTGCATTGTTTTGCAGGGTTGATTTTGGCTTAAACTTCACTCTGTCTCTCCTCCCCCACTCTTATTCCGGTTTACTCGGTTCAGTGGCTCCGTGTCCACGTGCCTGTCACTTTTTTTTTTGCACTAGGCTGATCTGTATGACATGTGGACATTTTTTCTCAGGGAACTGATATGGAATTGGGCAAAGAAAAGAGAAAACAGACTGCAAATACTACACATCAGTGTCAGTGTATGGAACTAAAAAGAGAGAGAGAGAGAGAACAGTAATTCATCTTCACGGATTCTTATTCCGTAACACTGTTGTCAGTACAGTAACGCAATAAGACCTCAGGCTGCAGAGCCTCACATTCCCTGGGAACATCTAATCTCCAAACCCAAATGTCAGGCACGTCTCTGAAATAATACACTCTGAGAAAATTCCAGTAGTTAGTGTAAGTTCATCCCTCCAATTAATGCGCAGTGCACTTAGATCTTTTCTGAAGAAGACTTCCAATTCGCGAGGTGTTGTGTGTCTGACAGTAGGGTGAGAGAATTACTCGTTCACTTCAGGTCAGGTCAGACCTTTATTAATACATTCCTGTATCAATTACATAGTCATACACATTCATGCATATTTGATTTATATACGTGTGATTCATCAGTTAATTGCCTGATTGTGCAGGCAAGTTGGTGCATGTGTGCTGGACTCTGGCTTACCAGGACCATAGTGGGGCAGCCCTGATTCCCTAGTGAACCTCCTGACTGGAGTATTTGAAATGTAGCCCCATGGGGCAGTTTTTCAAACTTAATTTGCATTTCCAGTATTGACGGGTATTGTATTGAATTCCTGTACTGAAAACACATGCTCTGTTTCACCCACTAGCTATTCCCTTAAGGCTTCTTCCAAAGAACTTGTCTCCCAATTATTTTTTATACTAGCATTATTTCAAGTCAAGGCAAGGACATTAAATATAACCAGGCTATTAAAGCAGAGTCTGCCAAGGCCCTTTTGTTACTGAATCAAAGCTGGACATATCTGAACGTGGTAGGGATCAAGTCCAAACAAGTGCTGATTATATCATGCGTCTGGATGGATCTCAGAGGTTCCCGTTATCATTTCCAGGATCAGAACTTGCTGAGTTGCTTTAAGAAAACAACACCTGTGCAGTGGGTGTTGTAGAAGTGCATGTAGAGATTAGAGAAATTTAGTCTGACTTTAAACTTCCCTTAAAATCAGATTAATGAAGACTAAGGAAAGGCTAAGAACCCAATTTTAAGATTTGTTGATTATTGCCTAATGACTGCTAATACGGGACCTCTAGAAAAATACCTAATCATTGCATGCATGGTGGAGAAAATGTCTGAGAGATGTATTACACTCTTACACTATTGCTAATTATCCTTTTAGATGCTTAGAATTTAAAAAAAAACAAAAAAAAAACAATAATGCAATAAATAAGATGTTGTAAAAAATGGCAACTTATGTCAATACCTCACACAACCTAATAAAATATGTAAAGACTTATGATATTTATTTAGCTGTAAATGGAAGTGTGCTATCCACCATCAACGTCAATATTATAGCTTTGCTGTTAGCTGTTAATTTAAAAACACAATAAAATGAAAGTAAAATGTAGCATGTCATTATATCATTAGCTCTATTAATCCACAGGAGTCCTTAGTTTTAGTCTTTTTTATGTAAATATATATTCAGGCTTGGTGTCTGAGTGACGCTGGCTTTGGTTTAACACCATATAATGTAGTGAGATATAAACATATGGTCTTAGATAGTTGCAAATAGTCTCCACCTTATCCCTGAACAGAACTATTTCTGCTCCTTTTTCTGCACCACTCATCGGTGGCAAATTAACACTAATAAACACGTCTTTTAAACAAGAGATCAGCTCAAAGTCTTTAAGGCTCACCAAGCTCCACAGACTTGACATCAGATGCATGGGAACCTGTTTGTCAAGTGGAAAGAATTACAGCATTCCAGTGTTGAGGGAGGCCTCTCCGAATACCTTTACACAGGGGGAGAGAGGGTGTTTAGCGTGAAGGCTAGACAAGACTTTGTCTGCCTTGGCTATCATGACTACCTCGGCCTCGGTCTCATTCTTCAGCTTGCACCAGGTTCTAAAGAGCACAAGCAAGATTTATAGCTATTGTGACATATTATAATATTTGTCTTAGCATACAGTTATCATACAATTCGTGAAATATATAAAGGATTTGGCTTTTAAGTGTGTGGGGGGGTTTTTTGTTTGTTTTTTAGCTGAATGGATGTACGTTAATAATTATGAAGTCAGAACTGCCTGAGTTGCATTCTTGCTCAGATTGAAAAGGTGTGACTGTGTGTCTCTAGGGGGAATGGGGGCGGTAAACAGACTTTTTAAATAGAGTTGAAATGATTAAGTAAATTCTGATGTAAATTCATATTCATATTAAAATATATCATGTTTCTCCCATTTTAAGAGGTGTCTGGGATGTGAAATCTCTACAAGTGTGAACTGCTAGTTGGATAAGTCACAAATATCTGTCACCTTTTTTGTACTTGTCTAATAAATGTCACTATGACACTTAGGCAAATGAATGGCTGTCAGTCTTCAGAGTGGTAGTGACTTGTAATTTTTCAAGACATCTTGACAAGGCTCCTTCCATCTCTCTCCCTCCTTCTCTCTCCCCCTCCCTCTCTCTCCCCCTGGTGTTTACTTGCCTGTAAGATACCACAAGACACCCTCTTATTGTCTGATGTAGATGTCTCATTTGTGGCACCTGCCATGTCCCTGGTGACGTGCATTCATTCAATGGTTTCACTGAATTTCAACTGTGCTCTTCAGTTCATGTTGTAACACGACAGAATCCCTACTGCATCAATTATGTGGTTCTCCAATGGCACACTATGAGCTAGGGGTGATGATGTTTGATGCTCAAGAAAGCTTCTCTGCCAGGTCGCAGCTAAGGCGTGATTAACAAAACAATTTGACATCATACAAAACATCATTCCTGCTTTGAAGAAGCATGATTGGCAGTGTGTCAATGTAAATCTGTTTTAAAGCCGTTTTCCACGGAAAGTAATTAAATGAACATTTATTTCCCTCATATTAATAATAAGAGCTTTGAGAAATGTCACTGATTATGCAATAGACATAAAGGAAAGTATGTTATTTGTGTGTGTGTGTGTGTGTGTGTGTGTTCAGGGAGCCTTTTGGGGCTTAATGGTGGGCTTGGCTGTTGGGGTCACTCGGATGGTCCTGGAGTTTGCCTTCCCGCCTCCCCGTTGTGGCGTGTTTGACCCTGCCCCCTCCGTCTTGAGGAGCGTGCACTACCTACACTTTGCCATCATCCTCTGTGCCCTGACCGCCATCGTGGTCGCGGTGGTCAGCCTTCTCACCCCTCCTCCCACCGACGAACTGGTACGACAAACTGGTGCACATTATAATACCCACTACGATGACAAAAACCTATAAGGTTAACCCTAGCTCATAAATTTATGTTCATATTATTCTATTAACATGTCACTTGTATATTGCATCTTAGACATGTAATCTTACCTGGTGGACCTTGAAAGGCAGCGTTGACAGAGACATTCCACTACAGAAAGTTTCTACACTCAGCCACAGAACTGAGGGTATGACATACAGACACTTCACTCCCCAGCTTAGACACCTATCAAAGGGAATTCTTATTATGAAAGCACTTTACCAGGGACTCTTGTCTAGAGTGACAAAAAGCTCCATCTAAAAGCTCCATTTAAGAAACAAATATACAAGAAAAAATATAAATAAGAAAATGAATTTTACTACAACTGGCTTATTTCATTTTTTTTAAATCACAACTAAAAACCTCCACCTCAAATTTATTTAACCCGTGGTCATCGATGCATGCACTGGTGCATCAGCCACAACTAAAAACCTCCCATTGCTGTGTTTTTGTGCAGTTTTATATGTGTACCTGTGCTTTAGACTTACTGTCTTTTAGCTCTGTATACATTAGATTGTTATGGATTATTACTGATATTACTGTTACTGATATTGTTAATAGTAATAATAATAATAATAATAATAATAATAATAATGCCCAACCACTATAATGATATGATATAGTATCATATTATAGTATGATATAGTATCATAGTATACATATGCTATAGTATCATAGTATTTTTGTTCTTATATCCACTCTTCCCAAACAAAGCAGCACTTGGAACACGTCTTTTTGTTTTGTTTTTTGCCTCTCTCTTCTTGTCCTTAGGGTGTAATTCTGTGCACAGGGGGAAGTGTGTACATGCCGCTGGGTTTTGTAGTCCCCGACCTGCCCGTGCAACTCCTGGGACTACACATCCTGCGATCATTAGCACCAGAGAAGACCCTTTTTGGTCACGGTTTTGTTGTGTCAATGCTATCATTCTGATCTGTGTTAACATTTTCCTTTATGCTTATTATGCCTAATATTATGCCTAACACACACACACACACACACACACACACACACACACACTTAGAAAGCTTCTCAGCTTCATTCCTGGTGTTTATATTTGCCTCCTGTTAAAGTGCCTGAAAAATATGCAGGTGTTCATAAGGCTACATGATGTCTACATGAGCCCTGTATGACCACTGACAATGACCAACATAAACATTTTAAAAAGCTGATTCCTGCAAGCAGCAATTATTATAAAAGTCGGTTTTGTTCATTTTGATGTCAAGGTGAGATACCACTTATTCTAAGTTACATTTGTAGACAGTTGGTTATGTATGTTGTGAATCCCAGTCTTTATACTAAACTTTCCTCCTGACTGGAATGACCTTGACAATTGCTTTAGTAGCTCAGTGTATTTTTGGTAGTTCAGGATGACATAATGCTGATGAAGTGACATGGTGAGACATTCGAAAGTTGAGCGAGGGCAAGCACTTTAAACACATGCTCTGCAGTATTTGTAGCACATGATGGTAAGATTAACAATAACTACTTTATAATACATATAGAGATATGACCCAATGACCCTCAATATCAAAAAATAACGGGCGAGGAGAATATCACAATGCATTGCACCAAGTTAATTATTTTCTGAACTCTAGTCCTGTGGCTACTTACCAATGTTTAAAAATACAGGTGGTTTTACATGAATTATACACTGCCTGGCCATAAAAAAAGTCACCACCTGGATTTAACTAAGCAAATAGATAAGCCTCCCATTGGATAATTACTGCATGGGTGATTATGTTTCAGCTGGCAACAAGTTCTTTAATGCTAACTGATGCAATGAGTAGCTTCTCATTTGTTAAACAACCATGTCGAAAGACACATCCTGTGGTCATGGAAAGATGTTAATCTGTTTCAGAAGGGTCAAATTATTGGCATGCAGAGAAAATATCTAAGGAGATTGTTGAAACTACTAAAATCAGGTTAAGAACAGTCCAATGAATTATTAAAAAGTGGAAGGACAGTAGGGAAACATCATCTTTGAGGAAGGAATGTGGTCAGAAAAAAATCGAATGATTGTGATCGGCGATCACTTAAACGCGTGGCGAAATCAGATCGTAGAAAAACAACAGTAGAACTCAGGGATATGTTTTAATAGTGAAAGTAAGAGCATTTCCACATGCACAATGCAAAGGGAACTCAAAGGATTGGGAGTAAACAGCTGTGTAGCCTTAAGAAAACCACTTGTCAGTGAGGCTAACTGGCAAAAATGGGTTCAATTTGCTAGGGAGCATAAAGATTGGACTCTGGAGCAATGGAAGAAGGTCATGTGGTCTGATGAGTCCAGATTTACCCTGTTCCAGAGTGATGGGTGGATCAGGGTAAGGAGAGAGGCAGCTTAAGTGATGCATCCATCATGCCTAGTGCCTAACGTACAAGCCTGTGGGGGCAATGCTATGATCTGGGGTTGCTGCAGTTGGTCAGGTCTAGGTTCAGAAACGTTATGTGTTCAAAGAATGAGGTCAGCTGACTACCTAAATATACTGAATGACTGGGTTATTCCATCAATAGATTTTTTCTTCCCTGATTGCACGGGCATATTCCAAGATGACAATGCCAGGATTCATTAGGCACAAATTGTGAAGAAGTGGTTCAGGGAGCATGAGACATCATTTTCACACATGGATTGGCCACCACAGAGTCCAGAACTGAACCCCATTGAGAATCTTTGGGATGTCCTGGAGAAGACTTTGCACAGTGGTCTAAATCTCCCATCATCAGTACAAGATCTTGGGGTAAAAATTAATGCAACTCTGGACAGAAATAAATGTTCTGACATTTCAGAAGCTTGTGGAAACAAATGCCACAGCGAATGCGTGCTGTAATCAAAGCTAAAGGCGGTCCAACAAAATATTAGAGTGTGTGACCATTTTTTTGGCCAGGCAGTGTATAAAAATTGCAAACTCATTGTCATTTTATTTAGCCAACTTTCTAGAGGTGTCCAAGTATAAGAAAATAACAGACAAGTGCTTATCAATCAGAAAGCAATATTTGTACTAGCCATTGTATAAAGGTATATAGTGAAGGCTTTCACCCTGATACTCCTTTTCCAATAATGTTCCTGTTAACTCCTTGAGTTAAATGCACTTTCTCATACCTATTAGTGTCATGGAATCACCAGGGTTATTAATAGAAATCTTATAAAAAAAAACAAGATAAAACTCACTTTATGAGAAAATGCACATCATTATAGGATTATGACAGTTCATGTCAAAGCCTTGACTAGACAACAGTGTTATACAGTAGTTTTCATATCACATTTCATGTTTTCATTTTCATATCATATTCCATGTATTACCCCCAAGTGCCAAGTTCAGGAGATACAGGGTATCTTCTTAACTGCTCACTTCGGTTTGCTATTTTGTCAAGCCTTGTCACCTTATTAGGATTACATGATTCTGATATATCTGCAATACACTGAGCTACAAAGTCAGTAGCCATAGATATGTTGTGTCCTTTTGATTGTGTATATGTTTTCACAAGCTTATGTCAACAAAAATCTATGGGGTCTAATTTTGTGGTTCCAAAAGGGGCGTTAAATCCGCATAAAACCAAAACTTGCTAATTTCGTAACGCACACTCACATTTACTGCCGTTTGTTAATTTGATGGACATAAATAAATTTGCCTGCGATGAGAAGGGTGGAGGGGCGCAACATGGGGGTGTGTTATTTGATATCCACGCCGCAACATGGGGTGTGTCATTTAAAATGCAACACGGCACTTTCCCCACTTCAAGTACATAAAGATGTATCGATTTTCTCACAACAAGATTTTGACATACCACATCACCTCACTACACATTTCCCATTTACTAATAAATCTGATTTATTATTATTATTATTTGTAAAGAAAAACTTTTCGTGACTTTTACATGTTAATCAGGCTGCTGGCATGTCATAACGCACAAACATTTCTATAATTTAGACAATTTGTCATATTCCAATTATGTAAATATCGTCATGGGATATGGGAGAGCTGCTTCACGTGCCATATATTTTGGCTTGGTGGCTGTCTGAACTTCCCTGAACTTCTGCTTTCTCATCCGTAAATGTTTGTTTGCGCTGCTCTTTTTCTACCGTTGTCACTGTGCTTTGTCGCCAGCTCACGGTTAATCGGACCAGATATTGAGGCGGCATGCCTAACCACACCTGATCATGTAATCAGTTTAATCCAACCTCTTTTTGTAATTGTGCTGCTCTGTACCGCATGAGTGCATCTGCGACAGTCATGAAAACAGCGAAGAGCACAGAAAAAAAGTGGATAGAAAACCACATCGATAGACTACAATTTTTACATCAGAGGTGTCCAGATATAAGAAAATAACAGATATGAGAATATGCCAGCCAATCAGAAAGGAGTATTTTTTGACAAAACTAGGTTTTATTGACAGTTGACAGCTGTCAGGACTAGCCTTCACAAAGGATTATGCTACTTTATGTGTGATGTTTTTGTTTCAGGTGGTATGTAGGGCTTATGTAAGTGTTATGTAGTCTTAAAGTGTTATATGGTCATGTAAAGTGTCACTGAATTCACCAGCTGATTGAGGTCTGTGATGTATCTCAGTGTGGGAAACCAACTCATACTTTTTCCTCTTATCTAAAGCAGCTTACCTGAACCCTCTTCTTTTCAGCAGCCTTATCAATCTAATTTAGTTCCTTTAATTCCTCATAGGTGTTACTGAGCCTGGGGCAGTAGATGAAATTAAATCTCTCTCATGACATAGGCAGGCAACAAGCAATAAACAATGTGTTAAGTATCTTCAACCCAGATGCTGTCTCACAGCAATGTGATGGGGCTTGTTTCCAGAGCTTGTTTTGAGCAGTATATCATACGATTCTTTGTGAGACTGAGTGTCCTCATCAGAACATGCCCAGGAATGCTTTCATATCTATTTCACAGCAATGAAGTTCGCAGTTTTGTCCATTTATGTAAGATTGTCCATGAGTGTGGTAATCTGAGAGATTTGCGTTTAAATGTCATGTAGGTCAACAGGGCTGAACATGCAAAAATCCTATTACAATGATTTTTTCATTTTTTTTTTTTTGAAAAAAAACCCAGGAACTTTTCACTTACATTTTCACAAGAAAGCATTATGAGCTTCCTTAAAAGCAATGAAATTTGTGATTAAATCTTTTTTCACTGGGGCTGTTATCAAAGCAAAAGGAGAACGGAACATTGGGATTAAGTATAACAATTACGTATCTGTCACGCCACCAGTTTACGTCACCTTAGATAACTACAACTTCCAGCATTCTGATGACAAAGAACATCCAGCCAATCACCAACCATACACACGTTCATCATCACCGGACTATTGATATCACCTGCTACTTATTTCCACTGCCTATTTATACCTGTCATTAACAGACACACTTTGCTAAGTATCGTCACTTGAGCTATCAGTGAATAAACGTTATTTACGATTGTCTTACAGTATTTCTGTTCTTTGTTCAATTACAATTGTTTTTGCCTGTCCCATTTGGTTTTGTCTGCCAGATTATTAAATTGTCTTTCTGGATTTTGACCTTGAACTGGTTATACTCTGCTTGTGGTGCACACTGTTACTTCTGTGATTCTGATTCTGGGCCTTCCCTGTACTTTGACTACTGTGTTGGATTATCCCTTACTGATTAAAAACATGCCTCATTTCATCTGCGAGCATCTGGCATTATCTGAGTCATTACAGAGTGTTGGCTGTTTCACTAAGAAGTATCTTAGTTGTAGAGCAATGTAGGCACTACAGTAATATAAACAGTAAAAACATCCCTTACTGAACATCGCTTCCTTCATGGGAGCACTCAGTAGTGGCCCTTAAATCAAGAACTGGGCAATGAGAGGTTAGAGAGTGTCAGTAAATGTTACGTGCAGGCAGATGGGTAATGGTGTATAATTATACACTGATAAAATGCACTTCTTAGATAGATATACCTAATAGAATGATTAAACAATGTAGGTACAAGATAGTTGTTTCTAGTTGATGTAAAATACAGATAAATATTTTTGTGTGTAAATAACAATGGATGTTATGAATACAGTAGATTATATCAGCAAACTGAAGAAATCCTAATATTGCAGTCATGATTATTTTTTCAAACTATGTAAAATGACTTAAATGTTATTTTAATATTATTATTTAAGAATATTGATCAAATGATTATGATGTATTACTCATTAAGATTATATGCTTGGATATATTTCAGAAACACAGTTGCTGATAATGAATATTTTGTTTCTAATTAACAGAACTGAGCTGTATCAGATATTTTTTTGCAAGGCTTCACGTTTATTGAGTAGTTGTATGACTTACAGGAAGTGCAGTGCATGGTCAGGGTTCCAACATGACTTAAGAATTGTAAAGTTGACATATTTACAGCTTGTTGCTGGACCATGCTAGTGATACACAGGCTGGGAACACAGGTGGGAACACACCCACTCGCCAACAGTGCCGCCCACTCCAGCACATAGCACCTGAGCGATCCAGCAGCTCGATGACATCACCTCTCAGGAACTGCAGCTGGCTCACGTGGGGTGGAGTGAGGTCAAGGTGGGCGTGCGCATGCTGTGGCCTCTGGGAAAGAAAAGCATGGTGAGACAGATTCGACAGAACAGTGGGAAAGACGACATGTACCGGCTACTTCTTAATGCAGGTAAAAGCATCATGCAAAGACTCCACACATGGGCTAGTTTTTAAATCTATTCAGTACCTTTGCAGGCTAATGCCTAAAGAATCTGTAATCTTCCTGAATCTCAACTTCAGAACTATAAGTGATTATAAATAAAATCAATAAATGTTTGACACATCAATTGCTTTGTACTGCATTACTGCAAATGAAGTAAACTCCAGTACACATTTCTATTAATATGTTTTTTTCTCTACGTTTAGAACTAATCATGTCTTAATGTTTTTCTACTGTACAAAAAAGAACAAAAAAAGTATATGTTAAACACATGGAATGCTCTAGGCAGCCAAGAGTTTATGAGCATGAGTGTGTGTGTGTGTGTGTGTGTGTTTGTTATTGAATCCTTAAATAATTATGGTCAGGTTTAGGTGTAACAGTAATACATGGGTCAGTGGAAAAAAAAAAAAAAAACATAATACAAAAGTGAGAGTGTGTGGCTGTGTGTGCGCATGTTCTCACGGTAAGTAGCCACTCCGGTTCTCGCAGGAAAACAGTCCTCTCCTTGGCAATGCTGTTGATTGTATAGAACTCCACCAGCTGGTTGAGCTAGGTGAACATCTCACCTCGTACAAAGTACTGGCTCAGTCCATCCTTCAGCACTTTGAAGTGCTGCATGTGGTCCCCATAGCTGAAGGCATGGTGTGTACAGTGGTGAGAGGGTCAGAGTAAGTGGGAGGGGCAGAGAGAGGTTGAGGGGAGAGCAAAATTTGTTTATCATCATGATCAAGAAAAAAAAAGAACTTGACACAGCTGCATGTTTGATCTGGAGCGTGGTTTCCTTGTCTTCCAAGTGTGGAAATGATCAATGGTTAGGCGTGGTGCGTGGCTTGACAACTTGGCCCCTCGCCATATCCTGAGTACTTTGGAATTGCACTCGGTTAACAACTTTCTTAATTTTATGGGGTCGCTGGCGGGCTGTAAGCGAGTAGGCACAGAGCGGAGTCTCTCATCTGAGATCAAGGCCCAGTCGGCCAGTCCCCTTCACATGCCATTTACACCCGTATGGTGGGAAAGTCGTGTTTTCGCAACCACGAACACCATTTTACTGAACATGGAGGAGGATCAGAAGGAAGCACCATCCGATTGTATGTGTGTGTGTGTAGATATAGGTCCCATTTAGAGAGAAAAGATGCATAAAATTACATTAAAGGTTATGTACACTGATCTCTGACTGGGGACCACATTTTGAATGCAAAGAAAGGATTATAATGCAAGGATTATAATCCAGACAGCCTCTTTCAATCACCAGGCAGGTCACACCCTGCCACACCTGACAGGCAGGGGCCCTGTCTCTCTCTCTCTCTCTCTCTCTCTCTCTCTCTCTCTCTCTCTCTCTCTCTCTCTCTCTCTCTCTCTCTGTGTGTGTGTGTGTGTGTGTGTGTGTGTGTGTGTGTGTTACATAGGACACAGACTGCTTGATCAGGAACAAAACCAGACTGTATGTGTGTATAGAGAGATAGTGTATATTTATGTATGTGTGCAACTGTGTATATTAGTAAAAGAGAACAGCACCCAAGAGAGCCAGAGAGCATTCAAAGAAACACAGGCACTATTCCTTATTTCCCATCACCTCTTACAGTATCCACTGTTTTCACAACTGAAATGCACTGTGGTAAGTGCTATAGAAACATTATGACATGACCATGAGCCTCTCGCTGCCCTGTTCTTCATCAATCAAAACCGCATCATCTCAAAAGCATTCTCCTTCTCCGAGCTGCGGCTTTGAGATTCAACAGGCAGAATTTCCAAGAATCAGCACCTGTCTGCCACACCCACTTGGCAAAAAAAACAAAACCCAAGCTCCTGTTGAAACGAGTGACTCAGACAAACTAGCTCATTTCCTGTGGTAGCAGGCATAGCTGTGCTGTTATTATTGGGCTTACACATAAAGGTCAAAACAGGCAGAAAAGTGTTCATTCAAAAGTCACCAAAAGACTTCCTCTTGTTCCTTCCACTGGTCAGCAAGCGTTCCTGTCATGGCTTGGTTTTGCTTGAAGCTTCCTTATTCTTCTCTCTGCCAGTCTCAGGGCTTTTCCCCATAATGGAACTAAGCCCTTCCAAGCACGTCCATGCGTCCACAGAGGTATGAGTTAAAGTAAATTACAGGGCCTTGAAAAACTATTCACACCCCTTGAACTTTTCCACATTTTTTCATGTTACACCTACAAACCTAAATGTATTTAATTGAGATTTTATGTGATAAATGAGTACAGGGGGCTGTATTCAAATGCATGCCACACTTCCCAGATTTTTATTTATTAACAAATTTGAAAACCATGTATAATTTTCATTTCAGTTCACAATTACTTGCTACTTTGTGTTCCTTTATCACATAAAATCCAAATAAAATACATTTAAATTTGTAACATGAAAAAATGTGGAAACGTTCAAGGGGTATGAATACTTTTTCAAGGCCCTGTAAGCTCATTCACATACAAGTTGGTGATGGGGAAATTAATTACTTGGTCCCCCACTGATTTTGTAAGTTTACCCCCTTACAAAGACATGAACAGTATATAATTTTCATGGTAGGTTTATTTCAGCAGAGAAATAGAACATCAACAAAGAAATCCAAAATAAAAACATTAAATAAAGGTTATAAATTAATTTATATTTGAATAAAAAAAAAAAATAAAAAAAAAAACAAGCTCCTGTTGAAACGAGCGACTTAAGTACTTAAGTAACTTAAGTATTTGATCCCCTACCAACCAGCAAGAAATCTGACCCCCACCGACTGGTTATGTGCCCATGAGGCACACAAATTAGTCCTGTCCCTTTAAGAAAGTACTCTTAATCTCATCTCATTATGTGTATAAAAGACATCTATCACAGAATCAGTCTCTTCTTCCTCTTCTTCAAACCTCTCGACCACCATGTGCAAGACCAAAGAGCTGTCAAAGGATGTCAGGGGCAAGATTGTAGACCTCCACAAGGTTGGAATGGGCTACAAGAACACCAGCAAGAAGCATTGTGAGAAAGAGACCACTGTTGGCACAATAACTCAAAAATGGAAGAAATACAAGATAGCAGTCAATCGCCCTCACTCTGGAGCTCCATGCAAGATCTCATCTTGCGGGGTATGGATGATTCTGAGAAAGGTGAGGTGTCCGCCCAGAATTACACGGGAGGAGCAGGAAGACTTCACCACATTGAGGGGCTGATGAACGGGGCCATGTACAGTGCAATCTTGAATGAGAACCTCCTGGCCTCAGCCAGAACATTGAAGATGGGTTTTGGATGACAGCATGACAATGACCCAAAATATATGGCCAAGGCAACAAAGGAGTGTCTTAAGAAGAAGCACATTAAGATCCTGGAGTGGCCTACCCAGTCTCCGGACCTTAATCCCATAGAAAAGCTGTGGAAGGAGCTCAAACATCGAGTTGCCAAGCGACATCCTTGAAACCTTCAGGATTTGGAGACTGTCTGTAGAGAGGAGTAGGCCAAAAAGGGTTTCTCCACCAAATACTAAGTCACATTTTGCTTGAGGATCAAATACTTATTTCACTTAATCAAATACAAATGAATGTATAACCTTTATTTAATGTTTTTATTTATTTGTTGACATTCTGATATTCTCTCTTTGTTAAACCTACCATGAAAATTATAGACTGTTCATGTCTGTGTAAGGGGGTAAACTTACAAAATCAGCAGGGGATCAAATAATTATTTTCCCCACTGTACTGATTCTCCATATCCTTGGCAATTTACTTTCCAGTTTACTTTCTCTCTCTCTATCTAGCTCTCTCTCTCTCTCTATCTCTCTCTCCCCTTTGACTCACTTGGGATCATCAGTTTATTCAGGCCTTCTTTGCTGATTCATGCAGCCAAACTCAGACAGCAGACAGACAGAGTTGTGTCAACACTGCACCGCCCAGACCCATTGACCCAGCATCACATGAACGCTGACAAATTTGGTTTCAAACTCACTGGATTAGCAAAACAAAAAGCATGACATCCCTGGCCTTGCCTATATTTGCTTCGTATTGCAGTCTTTTGTGCAATCTCATCCACAAAACTGTAAGGAAAGTTATTGCGTGAGAAAACAAGAATTGCAAAGTGTTGAGAACGGAACGCAGAACAGAAACCCATCTGGATTTTTTTGCGGGGGTGGTGGGGTGCGAGGGAGTTTTTTGTTTGTTTGGTTTTTGTTTTTGTTTTTTTCAAAAGAACAGACCCAAATTATGCCTGAGGTGAAATAGTCAAGTTTCATAGGACAGAAGCAGATGTAAAACTATCACAGAGGAAACGTTCTCAGCCCTCCCTCTGTTATCTAAATGACCCAAAAGCCTTTGAGGCTTAAAAATAAACAGGAAAGTGTGAGGAAACAGGGAGGTGGTTGGGTGTTTTGAAAACATAAAAATGTGTATGTGTTTTGGTGCGGGTTGCTGTTGGAGGCGCTAGAAGAGTAAGGTCATGGCCTTTTGCTAAGGCTCAGTTTATTTCATGTGTCTATATGGTTTGTAGACATCGTACCTGGAACAATAAAAAGTTTCACAAAACTTGCTGAGGTTTACCATAAAAGAAAGTATAGCAATATTACAGCTCGGAGGTCGAGGCAGCTTCTAATCAGCAGATGTGCTCAAGCGTGATCGAGGCCTTGAGTGAATGCAAGAATGAATGTTTCTAGTCCTAGATGTCCAGGACAACAGGGAAATGTGGATGACATGCTGAAAATGAGATTGGATGGAGTGTGGGAGGGGGACATAGGACAGAATATTTTAAGATATGGATGACAATTCAGCCATGTCCTTATTAGTAACTCACTTAAAAGGAATTTTACTAGCATAAGCAATTTTAGTGTTGTGTAAACTCACCACTTTAAAATGCTTTGGTCTACATGAGCTCAGCCACCTGATTTTTTAGGCCCTCCGTGGTATAATAGGCAGTACGCTGACAAATCATCAGTAATCTGAGTAGTGTGGATTGTAAATTTCTTTGCCCTGCAATAAATGAACATGCAGTCATAGTTTGTTTGGTATAATCTAGCGGCCCAACAATCCTGCCCCTATAATCTAGTGGGTCAATAATCCTGCTCCTCCTGTGGGGGACAGGGGTTCAATCTTCGTACTGGGGAAGTGCTACATGTTATATCAATAAGAGTTTATGGCCAAGACTATGTCTATGGCTGATCTCTAATGTGACTGAAACTGTAAATTGCTCTGGATAAGAGTGTCTACCACATATGTGAAAATAACACTCTTACACCTTAAACAGGAGGCCTTTCCTTATTTATATATATATATATATATATATATATATATATATATATATATATATATATATATATATATATATATATATATATATTGTTTCTTAAATTATTATTAATGATCAATTATTAAATTATTATAATTATAGTTTTTAAATGATTATTATTCCACTTTGAAAACAATATATCTCATTAGTTCACAGTTTCCAAGTCTCATTTAGTAAAAGAAGTGTCTGGCTTCAACTTCAACTGTTTGCCACTGCACTAAATTACTTTCACTGAACCACTGGACTTGTAGTCTTACTGAAATGCTTTACATTTGAAAACTTGCTATAACCATTACAAACTGTATAACTATGATATTCAGTATCTATAACATTTTCAGCAAGGATATTTTAATATTTTAATTGTTCTGCATTTATGAAAACTGAACCATGTGTGTGTGTGTGTGTGTGTGTGTGTATGTGTGAGAGAGAGAGAGAGAGAGAGAGAGAGAGAGATAGAGAGAGAGAGAGAGAGAGAGAGAAAGGTTCAATAGTAGAAAGTGTGCACTGTTAATTAATTTCTGCACTTAAATCTCTCCCATGATATCAGGAAATTAAACTGCTCTCTCTCTCTCTCTCTCTCTCTCTCTCTAACATTAAAAATGACAGAAAGTACAAACTTAAGGTAAGAGAAGATTAGATCAGCAGTCCTGGTCGAGCAGCAATTTTTTTCTGACAGAGCAGCAACACAAGTACTGCCACGCCAAGTGGGTAGAATACACTCCGCTCATGGCCTCAAGACTGCTCAATGCCCGCTCGAGGTCATTGGTAAGTAATGGAGACAGGCTGTCACGTGTTACTCAAGGGAGAGACATTGACACGAGAGAGAGACAGAGAGAGAAGGAGGAAGTGCATCTTAAACTGAATTCTCATGAGATGTGTTAGGACAATAACTTGTTATTTATAACTTCATGCCAGGCTGCAGATTCAATTGAAAATGCCCCAGTGAGTGCACAGTGATGCATATATGAAGATTAGTTTTAGATGCAGCTGCTTTAGAGGTTCTACAACCATAATGAGGCAAACAGGCCAAGGCAAAAGCATAAGCGCGCTCCTCGGTTATATGCTTTAAGAGGCAAACCAACCTTTCCACATATATGCTATGTACTGGATCATAAACTGAAGTACCTAAGACTAGTACAGAAGTTTCGGTGTAGTGTGTGTGTGTAATTTCTTTGTGTAATGAGAGAGAAAAAAATGACCTTTTTTAAATTTTAAAGTCCTGAATAGGGCAGTAAATGCGGACCATACAAGCGCTAATGTACTTTATGAGTAAATTCTTGTCAATTGCAGTGGACCACCTACATCAGCTATATCAACATAACAGCATCAACAACAATAATGGTATTGTTGATATTACATTATTATGTAACGTTGTCGCTGGCCCGAGTGCCGGTGGGCGTGGAGCAAGACACACAGACTCCCTCGATGTGAAACATTTATTAACATAAAACATGTAGAACAATGGCACTCACACAACACTAACGACAGACATGACTTATACATTTAACTAAACATCGGCTATAGTAACATCCAACAATGACTACATACACACTTACATACATCAGCGAACAAACAATGACCAACGGTGAGGCACGCACTGACGGGGTTTTAAACAGACAAACACACATCAATACGTAACCTCGTACAGGTGTGTGCCTTCACGGGGGTGTGGCTACAAACATTGGTACCCCCCTGCACACGGCAGGCCGTACCACGTGACTTGTGGGGGGGGCGTCCTCTGACATATTATAATAATTATATAACATTTTTATAACATGTTATTTATATTATGCAAATCAAAATCTCTAGAGTTATACAGATAGACTGCGACACTTAAATGGGTTTCAAAATACTGGGAACTGAAGGATTACATCATAGCAACCTAGCGTGTGTTAACAAAAATGCCAGACATGAATGGACACACACACACACATAAACACACACACCTACCTGTCTCCAACATTTCTGACAGCACTTCTGTCTTTGCTACCAAAGACAAAGGAGTATAAGCTACATTCCTGTGGCCTGAGCCAAGACTCGGCAGCCTGCCGGGATATTCCTCCCACGATCTACAGCACCCGGGAGCATCCGGCTCAATACGCCATTATCACTTTTTCTGCCGTCTGTTCGGCCGTGGAGCACATATGTCGCTGCCGTTTCATTTCAGCTGATCATACAACTGCACAAATAGGAATCAAACCTGATGGAAAGGCAGAGGGCAGTCCTAGGCAGGGGGCAGATTTTCAGATTGCCATAGAAAACTAAATTATAATATATTCTGGGTTATAATCCATTTTAGATTACAGTCCATTCTAGCCTGAGGCCTTTAGGACTTTTGTTTACAGGCCTTATGTATCTTAATGGGACAACGGACTACTACTGAGGCTTATGCTCATTTAGTGATCGCGTTTTGTAGTCATAAACAGAGCCTCAATTTTTTAACACCTTGTTGCTGGTTTTAGGACTCCACTACATCATCAGAATAATTACATCCAGTAACTGGTTTCCGTAGAATATGTTTTTCCAATATGTCCATTAATAGCACATGAATTTATTATAACTAGCCAGAAAATTACTTTCAGAATCTACAGTATAGACATTAAAGGTATACACAGTTTTCAAAAAACTCTATCCAGTTAAATACAGAACCTTTTTCAGAGTTTTATTCATTTATGCACATATCAGGAAATTACTCATTACACATGAATGCATGCACACATACAAAGCCATCATGGCCGCACACACACACACACACACACACACACACACACACACACACACACACACACACACACACACACACACACACACACACACACACACACACTTTCGTTCATCTTTTTTTACACTGGTACTTACAGATAAGGTCTTTCTTTGATATAGTTCTTAGGAACATAGCCCCTCCATTCCTAATACCTCAGTTTTGTACCAGTTTGGATCATCATCCTTATTTGTCACCTATATGGGTCAAAGTTCACAAATTAACATTCTGTTTCTTGTGGTGTCTATCCATTACTACCCTACCTACCTACTGACAATGCATAAACAACGCATACCTGTCCTTGCCCTCGTCCTGTACTGCTGAACATGTGATTGCTGGTCTTCACCCCATCTGCCTGAACTAAATATATCAATTATTTATAGAATCCCACACTTTTTAATTAATAATAATAATAATTATAATCATAATATATTAATTCATCAGTACTTTTCAAGACACAAAGTCACTGTACAAATATATTAAAAGAGCAAAGAGAAAAAGATTACAGACAAAGGTAAAAAATACACAACAAAATAAATATAACCAGTAAAATAAAAAAACAAATTGCTAATCGTGATAATAATAATGACAACAATAACAACAATAATAAAGTTGAATCATTAATTAAATGAATAAACAATTGTCATTAGAAACATGCTATCACTAAGCTGTAATAATAATAAGCTATAGTAATAATGTCATTGTGAAGGCAAGCTGAAAAAGATGGATTTTCAACTGTGGAAAGAAAGGAAAAAGTCCAGGTATGTAGGTGAGCAGGAAAACTGTTCCTAAATTTGGGAGCTGCTACACTAAAAGCCCATTCACCACTGGTGCGGCACCTAGGAGAAGGAACAGAGAATAAGAGGGTGCCGGAAGAACAGAGAGTACGTGGAGGAGAATATGGATGAAGGGGGGTAGAAAGTTAAGGAGGATCCAGACCATAAAAAGACTTAAACATAGAACAACTTCCTTATATTGTATGTTAGGCTGAGTTATATGAGTGCAGGAGTTATATGTTCTCGTGGTCTGGTGTGGATAAGACAGGGAAATAATGTAGAAATGTTTAACATTCTTAACAACATTTTAAATGTGGTGATAATGATGTGTGGGATCTAAAATAACTTCAAAAGATTTCAAAATCTTGGCCAAGGAATGAGTATTGTGTGCAGTCCAGATTTATTATGGGTGGATGGGGAGAACTAAAACTAGTTAAAAAAAAACACTTGGGCCATCCTAGTTTTTATATCAGCACATTTGACCAGTGAAACTGGAGACCATCTTGTCTAATAATATTGCTAAGGAGGAGTATATAAATTATAAAAATGCAGACCAAGAAATGAACCCTGAGGAACACCATGGAATAGGCTAGATGGGTCAGATTTGAGTCAGACTGACAGACAAATTGTTGTCTGTCCATCAGGTATGGCTTATGCAGTATCGGTGATGCCAACAAATCTTTTAATTCTCTGGATCCAAATGTCACAACATACTGTGTCAAAGGTAGCAGTAAGATCCAGGAAAAGCAATTTGCAGTGAAAGGCAAGACAGGAAATTGGTCTGCAGTTCTGGAAGCTTTTTAAGAGCAGAAATGACTGCAGCCAATTTGAAGGTTGGAGGAAAGGGGACTGCAACAGTTTTGGAATTAACTCAGCTATTAATATGCTACTAATATGGAATATGCACTATTATGGAGAAATTTTGCACAATTATTTAAAATACACACAATATTATTAGTATTATTATTTCACATAAAACCATAAGAAATTGATCAAATACAACACTGTGGCATCTGTGTAGCAGATAACCCTCTGTTTTATAAAAAGGCCTGGTTCCAAATTCACATTGAAATTGATATAGAAAGCTAAGCCTACTGAAGTCCCACTGGTTCACAAAGACAGGCAAATATATAACTCATAATATAATATATATTCTTATCATGTTTATTTTTCCTCCTCTTATCATCATCATCATCATCATCATCATCATCATCATCATCATCATCATCATCATAACCATAGCAGATTTGAGTAATGAAAAATTGTATTTTATTAGTCCAATGCACAATGCAATGTTATATACCATTGTTAATTTAGTGAACTATATTTATGTAAATTAAATTGAATAGTGAATTATATTTATGTAAATTAAATTGACCCATGAATCAAACATGAAAGAAAACCTTCATGCTAAATGTAATAAGCCCAGCTTTAAAGCCTAGCTTTAAACATAAGTGTTTTCAGTTGATGAAATACTGCTTCATATGTAGATTTGCATCATGAAGATATCAATAATCTTGCTCCAAATAACTTTCTTTTACATCTTGCTCCTACAAGCTACAGATCCTCAAATATAATGACCCACACACATCTACTCACTCACCACAGGCTCATAATGATACACAATACACAAAAGTTCTGTCTATAACACATGCATACACATGCATGCACCTGCACCCCCACACACCTCCACTCATCCACACTCACCCCCACACACCTCCACTCATCCACACACACCTCCACTCACCCACACACACCTCTACTCATCCACACTCACCCCCACACGCCTCCACTCACCCCCACTACCCACACACCCCCCCACTTACCTCCACACACCTCCACAAACCCCCACCCACCTCCACACACACACACACACCCACTCACCCACACACAGCCCCACACACCTCCACACACCCGCTCACCCACACACACCCCCACTCACCCACAAATACCCCCACATACCCCCACACACCTCGACTCACCAACACACACACCCACTCACCTCCACTCACCCTCATGACGTCACCTCTCTGGAACCTCATCCCATCACATTCCATAGCTCTGAAGTGGTACTCCATCGGATGGAGAGAGACACAGAGAAGCAGGAAGTGCTTGGACTACACACCCAAGGGAGGGGGAAAAGCAATTAAGAATTAAGGATTAAGACATCCGGAATTAAGGATTTATGGAAAGTTTCCAAAATGCTTTGTGATTTTGTATATGGTGTATCAAAACAATGTAGTATTACAGTGCGAGAGCGAGAGGGTGAGGAAAAGAGAGAAAGAAACCCAGAGGAAAGAGAAAGAGTAGGTCATTAAACTCAGAAAGAGAAAATGTCCTCTGGCAGTTTTAAGGCAGAATCTAATATCCGACCCATAAAAGTGTGTGGCTGTGGAGGGAAAGGGTTCAGGGTTGTGGGATAGGGGCGGAGTTCACGTTCTTGCTTTGTTGCACATGTTTATTAAGCTCTCTGTGATTCAGCTGACACTTGACAGTTAATAAACACGCACTGACACACAGGCACATGCACGCATGCACACACACTCTGCCTACCTTGATGTAGCTTGATTAATTCAATTTGATGAGAGTGCAGTTCATTTCAGAGATATTTTAGAGGCTTTAAGATAATGCTTGTTAAAACATACTAGATCTCTAAAAGTGTGTGTGTGTGTGTGTGTGTGTGTGTGTGTGTGTGTGTGTGTGCATGCATAATTTCTCAATCTTTCATCAAAATTAAATGACATTTGTATCTTTGGCTTGGTCACCTTGGACCAGGTGCTAAGAAGGCTGATGGTATCAGTATGTATATCTGCCCTATCTGTATGCCTGCTGTTGTGTTATTATCTGAGCAGCTTTAGTACATTGCCTGGGACTGTCATCCTTAATTAGTTATAGTGAATATATTCTGCATCTTCTGTGTAGAGGAACATGTTATTCTCAATGCTAAATATGTTATATTAATTATTAAGTTATATAAATATTCATTAATATTCATAGCATCATTGTATCAACAGCCTTGAATGGTGATTTGGGGTCATTTTCTATATGAAGAGTTGTATGCTGGAATTCCTGGAATGGTGGATGACTACATGTGTTTTGGGTATAATCTTCCTCTCTTCTTAGAAACCACAAAGATTATCATCAATTTCTGCTCTGACATAGCTTTTCTTCTCAAATCACACACACACAAACACACACACACATACACGGGCACACACACACACACACACACACACACATTTTATCCGTCCCACACTTAAACCCGAAAACACTAGATTAGTGGAACATTCATACATGTATTCAGACACAAAATTATTGTTTTTAAGTTCAGCTTGATTTTGTTTAATAAATTGCCATTAATTCAGATGTATTTATCTGTATAATGAAAACATTTGACTCTTTTATATCAAATACATTCAACCAAACTTTCTACTATGTAATATTTAATAATATTTACCTCATGCAAATGTTGGTGTTTTTCTTCACAGTTTAATTTCGCTGAACTTTATTGTTTCATATTCCATATTTGTTATTTCCTCATGGTTGTCATAGTGATAGCACAACCTTTGACTAGAGGCTGTGCACTTTTGCTCCACCTTCTGGGTGGTCAGGTTTCCATGGCAGCTCTCCAGTAGCCTCAGCAAACTCATTACTAAACTCATTACAGGGTAAGGTCTAGACCCGTTGGCCACACATACATGTACATACTCCACACCTATAACTAAATGCATTATATAAACTATATATACTTAGCCACAAAGCACATACACTCATAGATACACTGTGTACAGGCAAACCAACAGGCACAGGTAAAGACCCCAACATGCACTATATAAGTTACTCATTCTTTTATAAACACACCATTTTACATTTGTAATCTTCCAGTTGCTGAGTCTAATTGGGATTTTCTGATTGGTTGCAGACCAATTTTTTGTACTACACTAAAATATCTACTACCTTTATATGTATATTAATACTTTACAAATTGTATATGTATATTAACTTGGATTCATGTAAAGAATTGTGAATGTGGTGAAAGAGTCTTAGCAAAACAAATGCTCTGGGTACTATACTGGTTTTCCACCAACTATACTGGTTTTCCACTGAGTCAAGCTGCACCCTCTGACTACTTCTGTCATGTTCCAGATTTGCCGTGTGACACATTTGACTAATGTATCACGATCTTCATTTGAGACCATCTACTGAGCATCTGCTTCTACCTTCCCTTCTTACTCTGCTACTATTTTCAATATCTTTTCCCCACCAGTTACTGTTCTGTTAGTTACTTTATATTCATGTGTGTATTTGTGTCCTTCAGTCCTGATTGGAAGTGTATTGGATGTATATGGAACGCTGGACATGACCCGTGCATTATTTAATCAGATATGACATATCCATTAAAACCAGCACAAAAAGCCCCTCCTTCTCAATAAAATTAAATCTTAAGTCTTTGCAGGACATAGTGATATTTTATGGAGCTCACTCCTGAAAAGATTAAAGCTTTTGTAATGAGAGCCAAGTGTAGTAAAATGTGTTTCAACATTTGGGCCAATGATAGGTAAAAGGCACCTGAGCTTTGATTATCGAGCCTTGTGAACCAATGTATGACAGCAAGCAGTGTGTAAGCAATCAAGAGAAAAAAAGTTTTGCTGAGTTTTACAGCAAGCGTTCCTGGTGGAATATGAGAGGCTGGCTGTCTAAAGTGATGGTGCTTATGTGTCTTATGATATCTGTTTTATGGTACCTGATGTTATATGTGTTATGGCATCTAATATTATGTGTTTTACAGTCCCCGACAGTGCTTCTGGAACGCACACACAGACATACGATAGCCACATTAGTACACTACCCCTGTTACATTTGTAGATAAATGGCAAATGTCTCTGGCCCTTGACTTTCCCGTTGCTATGGGTACTGGCATGTACAGCGAGGTCTGCATGCTCCTTCAGATGGTGGTGCAGCCAGTTCACTGGCTGAGACAAGCAGAGACCACACAGCCATAGGGGTAATATGTATATGAATTAACACTGAATGCTTTTTTGGTACAGAAATACAAATAGAGTTGGTCTAAAATCAGGGAGGATGGGGGCAGACTTGTAGAACATTCTTCTTGATGCTTTGTGGCTGGTTGCTAATCCTTTACCATACAGCAAGCCTGCTTCACAACCTGGGCTCTGTACAAGGGAGAGAGTGGGCAGATGAGGTGTGAGTAAGGGGGCAGGTAAAGGGGGCAGGTAAGGGGGCAGGTAAGGGGGCAGGTAAAGGGGCAGGTAAGGGGGCAGGTAAGGGGGCAGGTAAGGGGGGCAGGTAAAGGGGGCAGGTAAAGGGGGCAGGTAAAGGGGGCAGGTAAAAGGGCAGGTAAGGGGGGCAGGTAAGGGGGCAGGTAAAGGGGGCAGGTAAGGGGGCAGGTAAAGGGGGCAGGTAAGGGGGCAGGTAAAGGGGGCAGGTAAAGGGGGCAGGTAAGGGGGCAGGTTAAGGGGGCAGGTAAAGGGGGCAGGTAAGGGGGCAGGTAAGGGGGCAGGTAAAGACCAAGCTTCATCTGCCTCTACATGCTCACGTAGACATATATTTCAAGGCCCTGCAACAGTTGCATGTTTGCCAGGGAGTAAACGTGTGCGGAACCACAGGAGCTCGTTGAGCTATTCTTCTGTAACTTTACAAGAGAAGGGTGTGTATACATATGTGCATGTGTGTGCATGAGTTTGGGTGTGTGTGTGTGTGCGTGTGTGTGTGTGTGTGTGTGTGTGTGTGTGTGTGTGTGTGTGTGTGTGTGTGTGTGTGTGTGTGTGTGTGCGTGTGTGTTTGTATGCTTTAGGTGCTGTGCTGTGCTGTGCTGATAAGCAAGGCATTCTGTTCTGGCCCAGTCCCAGCTCAGAGAAGATTTTGTTCTTCAGCACAGTGCTCTCGTCTAGAGAAGCGCAGAGAGTGAAACAAAGGGGGAAAGACAGAAGAAGATACCATCAAAGAGCTTACTCAGGTGTTTAATTCATTGTCTCTGAAACATTGGACACATTCAGTGGGGCAGGCACTTTATTTCTTGCTATTTTCATTTTGCCTTGCTGCAAGACCATTTTCAGATACAAAGCAACTTATGGCTATAGCTTGTAAAGTACTCACTCGCACACATTTAGCAGAATGAAGATTCTCCATAAGTAGGTGCTATTTGCACTCAAGTAGGGACACTAAGAGTGGCGCTTTAATCACCCTGGACATTTACCACAGCGGTGAGTGCCTTTATAAACAGGAATTAAAGTGTTGTACATTTTGTCCATGTACTTTTTGCTCCAATTTTCTGAAACAATTTTATGCATAAATATTTTTGAAATGAAGATTAATATTGTGATTTGAGTAGGAACACCTTGTCAGGAGGGACAGAAACCCAATCCCCTCATTATCAATTCCCACTCTGCACAGAAACTTCACCTCTCTGCCCACCATACATGCCACCAATGTACCCTGGAGATGGTTAGCTTGTCAGTAGGAGTCAGGCACACAGTGATGACATGCAGTGGCAGGACCACGCCCCCTCTCTGTGATCGCTGAGCTTCTGCTCACTTGCGCCGCCGCTTTGATCACCTTTGAGCATGCTGTACTGCTGTGCACACATTCCCTGCCAACCGGTCCGCCCTCCCTGGGACCACTCTCAGCTCCCAAACATGCTGGGTTTGGGGAGGTGTGTGTGTGTGTGTGTGTGTGTGTGTGTGTGTGTGTGTGTGTGTGTGTGTGTGTGTGTCCCTCTGTTCAGTGTGTTCTGCCTCTGTTCAGAGTGAAATGGCACTTTGAGTATAAGCTCATGCTAATACTCTATTAACCTAAAAACCAGCTCCAGCAAACAATTACATCCACATATTCATTTAATTCACACAGAAACTTGGTTGTGTGTGTGTATGTGTGTGTGTATATGTGTGAGTGAGTGAAAGGGTTCTTTCCTTCTGCCCATGAATGTTTCCAAGAGAGGATTAATTTAGCTACCTACACCCTACCCAGAATCCCTTGCCCTGGCAAGCCGGGGGCAATTGCCCCTCCTCCCGTATCCATGCAACGGCTCTCCTTCACCCTGCTGGTGCACCACATGCACACTGATGAGTACACGCTCTCTCTCTCTCTCTCTCTCTCTCTCTCTCTCTCTCTCTCTCTCTCTCTCTCTCTCCATATTCTCTGTCTCCCCAGCCCTTTCTTTCCCATGTCAGCTGTTTCACGCTCATCTGGGGGGTCATGACCCCATGCCACCACAGCAGAAAACAAAAATCACCGACCTCTCTAAAGCCATGTCTCATCGAGTCATCTCCGCCGCAGATCTCCAGTGTCATAACATATAAGCAGATGTCATGTTCCCCTCCATGACACAGTTTCTGATACACTGATATACTAATTAGCCTCTTGTGGGGAACAAGGCTACTAACCTCAGCCAGCTATCCTTAGTCTTACCAGCAATCATTTTCCCTTTTGTTAAATAAATTAATTCTACTTTCTTTGTACACTTTGTACACACATGAATCTCATTATCTTTCTAAAAGTATCAGTAACCAGATTCATCCAACAAGTATCCTGATGTAACCAAGTCAGTTTAGAAACAGATCAATCACATTTGTGTTTTTTATGCATAATCCCATAATCCCATAATCCTATTATGCATTTGCCTGTCACTCTCCACCCCAAGAGTTTGATATGATCTGATTGTTGGGTCCTCCAGCTGCATCTGTTCTTCTATGGTTCAGCTGATGTTGTACTGGGTGTGTGCACGGAATTCTGGGATGGTAAGGATCTGCATATCCTGACAGACAGAGACAGGTTTGATTTCTGTGTTGCATACGCCTGTACAGAAATTTCCCATGTAAACATGCCAGGGACTGATTTTGTGATTGTATTTGTTTGTGTGTGTGTGTGTGTGTGTGTGTGTCTCTGTGTGTCTGTGTCTGTGAGCATGCTGAACGAAGGTGATTGATTTTTAGCAGCACTCCTGCGTGGTTGGCCAGTGCATGGCCATGTAATTTAAGACCTTTCTCCAGGATCACAATCCTGATATAGAAGCAGTGTGTGTGGAGCTGAACCAGAACCCTGTGAGCATCAGTACACACTCACGCTATACACACTCACACTCTCTTATCCTCCTTCGCATCTGTTCAGCGTCGGCTCTAATTACGGTTGAGTTCAAGGCCTTTGGGGCGGGGGGTTTGGGGGTGGGCATAACAAAAGTGCCAATACAGAGTATATATAGGTATATAGGTGCGAATACATGTCTGTGTGTTTGTCTTTATAGAAGACCATCCTCTGTCTCACCTCAGGCAGCAGATATTATTGGATCTGCTCTCTTTTCAGTACCAGGCCCGATTTGACATTGTCAGGCTTATCTCTGTCCTGGACAGTGCAGTGCGTGCATCCGATGTTTTTTTCTTTAATAAGGAGGAGGTTTAGAACAAGTTTAGGACAAGCATACACGTACACACACACACACACACACACACACACACACACACACACACACACATACAAACACACACACAAACACACAAACATTCTGTATGTACATAAAACCATAGCCACATTTATGTAATTGAAATTTCATACCAATTTTACCCTCAATAAAAGGAAGGTTTAGCTTTCATATCAAGGCCATATTTTGTATAAGGACAAATTTTTGCCATCTAACCCCATTATGCAAGTTCTGTTATCACTGTGGGGGCCATAGAGTCTGTTCAAAGAGTCCACACAGTCTGACTTTGTATTTCTGCTTGGCAGACACTTAGCTATCCTGACACTGCATATGTATTTTAACACCTTCCTCCAAATATGAGGCCAGACGTGTCTGTGGCCACAACAGAGATATTTCACTAATGCATACAGTTCCTTTTTATGTTTACCTTCAGCTTTATGCAGATGATATTTGTCCAACAGAGGAAAAAAAAACCCTCCATGAATTATGTAATGGGCACAGGGGTTATCAGAAGTGGCATTGATGTCTCCTTAATCGTATATGTTATGCATGCTTTCAACTCCGGTCTTGGGAGCCAGCTGTCGTGTGTGGTTTAGAGTTTTTCTCTCCGCCCTGCACCAGCTCATGATCGAACTCGTAATTGGCTGATGAGCTAGCTGGATCGGGTGTGCTGTAAGTAGGGTGAAGCAGTCTTACCTGAAATAGCACCCGAAAGGATGAGACTGCTTGTGGTTACAATGGGTCACAAGACCTTTCCGTTATGAACGTTCTCTGCTTAGGTGTTGGCCAAAAAAGCAGGGACTGGAGACGATGTGGAACTGCCACATCTCACTCCCCCGTTAGTCTACAGGACGTCTTGCTCCAGCCCGAGTGCTTCCCCATTTGCCCAAGCTGGGGTCCCAATGTACATATCTACATACACACGCATGTGTATATACGTACATACGTACCTGCATTCATACGCACACATGCATGCGTGCGTACATATGTGCATACATATGTAGATACCCAGTAGCAACTCAGAAAATACCAAGATTAGTTGCATTTTTGTTAGATCTCCACTGTTTTTTTTTCCTCTCCAGAGGATTCATGTGGAGAGAGTTGCAGACAGGAGACGGAGTCATGGGAGCTGAGCATGATGGGGAGTGACAAACTGAAGAATTAAACAGGGTAACATATGCGCACACTCACTAAAAGAAGCATTTTGGCGCACCACCCCGGACACAGGAACGCACACGGTCACATGCGTTAGTGTTCGGAATGGAATGCTCTGAATTGACATTGTGGGAATTGTGGGACTGTGCGCCAGGAACACATTGACATTGTCCCTTTACAGGTGCCTCTCTTCACACACCGCACATCTCAGAGTGCATCTCACGCTCTGTACTACACCCACATACATACACCTATATACATAAAGAGAGCAAAGGAAAATTTAATCAAGAAATCAACTGTCACAGATATGAGTGAAATATTAGAGTTTAAATATGCCACAGTACGTTTAATATAGGCAGTGTGACTGGCTGGTCAGCTATATTAAGGCTGATTTCAGCGGTGGCAAAATTAAAAATGCTTTACATAATATACAACTCAAGCAGCCACTGCAAATGTAAAGAAAAAAAAAACCGTGCAAACATTACTTCATCATGTGAAGAGGAGCCACCCTATAAACACAGATACTCTCTGTGTGTGTGTGTGTGTGTGTGTGTGTGTGTGTGTGTGTGTGTGTGTGTGTGTGTACATTGGTGCGCATTATGCAGGAGAATGGCAGCGTCATGTGTTGTCTGGGGATTAACCAGAACATCACCAACGGTGCCATCTTTGTGCAGAGTGACATGGGGTGACCTTTCCCCCTCCGGTTCTCTTCCCTTCACTTGCTGGCATCGATATCTGTGCACATAACTGTATAAATGCTCCTCCTCCCTTGCATTGCTCTGTAGCTGCTGCATCCCGTGAGATCCAGTTCCGCTGTTGTTGAGAGAGCACCGTCCGCGTCGCCGGCCTCAGCAGGCCTGACTTGGCTCTCTGGCGCCATCTGTGGGCTGCCCTGTGCACTACTACACCTCAGTCATGGGGACAGCATAACTGTCATCAAACTCATCAAGCAGGTGTTTTCACTGTGCATACACACCTACACACACACACACACACACACACACACACACACACACACACACACACACACACACACACACACACTTGTACATACACACAGAGACCAACGTTGAATTGAATGTGCAAACTTGAATTTGCCCTGGATATCCAGTGATACATTTGAAGTGAGATATTCCCACCATAGAAACAAGACATCATGACTACTGCAACCCTAACATAATGGCTGATTATTGCTGGTTTCTGCAACAGTGATTACTCACAAGTGAAAGAGCAAAGACCTTCAGCAATTTTGAGCAGCACCAAGTTAAGCTTATGGGAATTGGGAGGGAACATTCTGAGCACAATTTATTCAATTTTGTCACGAATATGAAATCTAGTACATAATACAATCCGAGTCTGCATAATGAGTACAACTTAAGACATCATGGGCAAAATACAACTTGAAACTTTGATTTGGCGCATGCCGTGGACCCAGTAGCAGTGTGTTACAGTGTAATCAAAACAGAATTACCAAGAAAATGAGCAATGGAACGAAATCGCATTAAAAATGAGATGACAGTAAGGTGGCGCGGCTGTTGCGCTAGTATGAGTGCGTTAAGGACACCAGTGCTGACAGTGACCCTCTAAATACTTCAAAGGGGAAATGAGAAGGATAACATTTAGTTGGGTATAGGTTTATTAATTAAATATTCGAACTGACGTTCTCACGGCCCGAGTGCCGCAGGGCGTTGAACAGGACGCACAGACTCCCTTGACGATATGAAACATGTAATGTCAAAGAACATAAAGGACGCTCGTGGCACTCACACATAATAACATTAATAGACAGCAACACGCAAACAGTATAAACAGTGACAACGACAACATAAAAAGATGCAAACGTGGGGTTATATTAACAGCGGCTGCACGCTGCTTGACACTAACATTACACTAACACGAACAATGAGGCCCACACTGACAGGAGTTTAAATAAATAGACATACACTCAGCGTTAACCCCATGCAGGTGCATGCCGTCCCGGCGGGCATGGCAACAAATGTAAAGTCCCCTTCACGCAGCGGGCCGTAGCACGTGACTCGTGGGGGGGGGAGCATTCCGTGACAGGCATAAACAACAACAACAAACAAAAAACACATTAGCAAAAATGCAAACAGCAGAAAAAAAACATGCTTTTGTGTTTAATGCTTTATTGATATAGTATCATAGTTTCTTATTTATGAGTCGCTCTTTAGCCATTTCAAAAGTGTGGAACATGTAGTGAGGACTGACTGTCCCAGCTGGTAATTTGACCTGTTTCATGACCTCCTCTTTGTCCAGCATGTCCCTGGTAAAGCCATCAGACAGTTCCATCATGACGGTTCCTACTGGGAAGAATCTCAGATTCCTACCAAAAAGAGTAAATAAAGCTGAAAAGCCTATGACACATGAAACATCATATTTTGCATGATTTTAACACCTTTCGATCAGAGCATTTATATTTTAGGAGGTTTTTGGCTGACTATTTGGAAAAGTTTGAAAGTCATTTTATAAAAATGTCCAAAACAAAGCTACATTCTGCTGGAAACAGCTGAATGCATGATCCTCTGAGCAGTAGTAGCTCAATTGTTAAGGTATTCAACTTGTAATCAGAAGATTACCAGTTTAAGCCCTGCCAAGTTGCCCCTTAGCAATGCCCTCAATTGCTCAAGTTGTATTCAGTCCTATCTGTAAATTGCTTACAGTTAGTGTCAGATAAATGCCATAAATGTAAATCCTTGTGAAAACCTGTAAGGCATGGGGGAGGGTAGCCTGTGGGTGGTGCAGGCTGGAGCTGGGGCATGAAAAAAAAAAGTAATTTATCCAGGTGATAAAACTGAAATTGTGCATGATTCACCTTTATGGAAGGCCACTGCAATTGTTTAATCAGAGTTTTTAGGCCAGAAATGCTTCTAAAACTGTTATCCATTTATTTTTGTGTTTAGCTTATAGTTACTATTTGTTTACTATTGTATTTAGTAACCATGTTTTAGTATTTACTGACACTGAAAAATATTTGTTCAGTCAGAAATCCCAAGACATCCCTAATGTTTTCAGTCCTCTGCAGACGCTGCATTTTTTTTGCACTGTGATTCCTGGTGAGGTTTGGCCTGATGGTGTGTGTCTATTTAACTTGCTGTGGTCTCTTACTGCATGGCTTTTGCCCGGAAATAAACCATGAGCACATGAAGCTTTGCCACGCAGCAGCGCTGCTCACGTGTGTGTGTGTGTGTGTGTGTGTGTGTGTGTGTGTGTGTGTGTGTGTGTGTGTGTGTGTGTGTGTGTGTGTGTGTGTGTGTGTGTGTGTGAATATTATGAAATAAAAAATAACACTGACTTCTCAAGAAAAAATGCCCAAGACAATAAAAAAGCTCATGTGTGTCTGTGCGCATGTGTGTGCATCTTTGTGTGTGTGTAGTTTGCCCATCTGTCAGCCATGTGCATCCATCAGCCCCCCCCTGTGAAAGCAGAGACCTCTGAGCTGATGTGCAGTCATCTGCCACGCGTGATTCCCAATACCTTGAAGAAAACGCTAACAAGTTTTTGCAACACAACACTGTACCACACTGTAATTCAAGTCCCACTGTAGCGCAATCTTTACATTTCAACTTTACACAGCGAACCTTGAAGTTTTCAAACTGGGCCACCTTCGTCTTTTAGCCTGGTCCTCAGTGTTTCCATAGCAACTAGTTCCCACCTTCTTTAGTGCGACCCCTCCCCCCCCCCCCGCCACACTTTCCACATCAGGGACGTCCCCATGTCCACATGGTTGCTAGGCGTCCTGTGGCTCTTCCCTCTCATATTCATCAACGAGGGGCTCAAACTCCATGAGGTCAGGTACCGCCCATGCATCAGGCAGTAATCACCCAGCAGTGTTCCGACACGTGGTGTAACACTGCTATCCTTGCTAGATGCACTCAAGCACAAGTTGCTGTGTGTGGGAAAATTATGCGGCATCCATAGTGGAGTGTTACACAGTATGACGCAGGCAGGTGTAGCAGGAAAACAGTGGTAGTGCCAAGTTCAAAGCTCCACTCATTAAACCGTGTACCACTCCCCAGAACAACAGTATGTATTCCACAACAGTATACTAATTCTGCAACAGTATATTGACTCAGCGATGGAAAAAAAAATATGTCATGCAGATGTTTTAAGACAACAGAAAGAAAGGCTCTTTAAAATAATATACATTTGTATGGAGGAAGGCAAGGTGCCTTATATATTTTTGGTGGGATTTTTATACAATAAAACATCATATGGGGCAATAAATGTGGACGCTTCGTATTTGCCAAACAGGATAATGTTTATAATGTAAAACATCTATTGATTTATAATGCATTAGGTGGTGTATTTTCAATGATCATATGACCTTTATTATCAGTCTACATGACAATATAAGGGCTTATAAAATATGCACTTGCCCGGTGTCTCTATATGTGCACTGGACTCCAGAGTTAGATATTATACTGTCCTCCATGTAGACAATACAGATAATATGAGAAGACTGTAAATGGGTTATATATGTAAATACAATGCTCTGTGGTCTTAATTCAAAAGGTTTTTATTTTTTGTTCACACATGCCTGACTGTAACACACTGCTACTGGGTCTACGGCATGCGCCAAATCAAAGTTTCAAGTTGTATTTTGCCCATGATGTCTTAAGTTGTACTCATTATGCAGACTCAGATTGTATTATGTACTAGATTTCATATTTGTGACAAAATTGAATAAATTGTGCTCAGAATGTTCCCTCCCAATTCCCATAAGCTTAACTTGGTGCTGCTCAAAATTGCTGAAGGTCTTTGCTCTTTCACTTGTGAGTAATCACTGTTGCAGAAACCAGCAATAATCAGCCATTATGTTGGGGTTGCAGTAGTCATGATGTCTTGTCTCTATGGTGGGAATATCTTGATGGAATTTCTCTCCATGTTCAGCATCTACATCACCCAAGCTGGTGGACAAAAAAAATTACATGAGAATGTAAGAAATGTATCACTTCAAATGTATCACTGGATATCCAGGGCAAATTCGAGTTTGCACATTCAATTCAATTCTCTCTGTGTGTGTGTGTGTGTGTGTGTGTGTGTGTGTGTGTGTGTGTGTGTGTGTGTGTGTGTGTGTGTGTGTGTGTGTGTGTGTGTGTGAATTACAGAATGAGTGTGCGGTACCAGATGAGACAAAAGTTTCAATTTGACACTAAACCAGGAATGAATTCTTCTTTTTGACATACATGCACACACAAACACACACACACACACACACACAAAGTAGAATGCCAGTCCAGAGCAACCATAAGATGGCAGCACTGGTCTAGGAATGTTGGGAATAAAATATTGTAGTTGTTGACTTTTTGACTCTAATGTAATGTTTCATAGAATGTCAATTCAATATACCACTATATTCACTGTTAAGCTCTGGATCAACCAAAACTGCAGTTACTTAAACTATTTCCATACTGAACACATTATCATTCCTAATGAATCATTTCTGACCATTTTATCCTCAGCAGCATTGTTGTACAAATGCATAATAAACATTGTTTGTTTGTTTGTTTGTATGATTAACTTAATATATGGATTATGTGAGTTTGGCGATGCTATCTAAGCTCTGAGGATGAAATTGCAGAAATGCTAGCTCTGGATGTTTCAAACACCCATCTTGGAATTTGAACATCAATGTGAATTTGAACATAAACATGTGACAAGCTGTTAAGAGTGTTTGTGCCCTAGGACAGAGAGGAAGCTTCATGATACTGTTAAAGCTCCTGCGTCAGAGATTCGATGTAACACGAAGCCAATCAATTGCCTTTTTTGGCAACACCCTAAGTGCATTACATAGTCTAGTGGACTAAAAACAGAACTATGTGTCAACTTGCCCCATGCTGTTTGGAAGATGAAAAAAGGCAGCCTGGGTAATGTAGTCAATGTGACATTTAAAGCCCAGTTCACTGTCAGAAATTATAATCAACATTCATAGGTCCAGTCTGACCTGTGAAGCTGGGTTTCAAAAACAGCCCAATTGCGTCCCCCCATTTTCTGTATGTGTCTGTGTTCTCTTCCTTTGTGAACATAGTGTTCTGCGTATCTTTTGAAATGCATGTTTGTTTTCACCATCCACCATCAGAGAACACATACCCCCCCCCCCCAACCCCCCATGTGTGACAGTCCACCACACTGCCTTAGTACAAAACACACTTTGTAAAGAAGAGGGTATATTCATCGGTTCTTTTTATTTAAAAAATCAAAAACACAAAACATAATAAGCAGATAATCATTAGATAAATGGTAAATAATGCAGTGCTTGTGTGTGCTCTGAGCTGAGGGCTTCACTAGCTAACATAACCAAAAATTGGTTAATGACATATGTATGCATTTTTCTGCTTTTATGATGGGCTTGCATGTGTTTGTATGTGTTTGTGGAGTGGTTGGAATACATCATACATCCAGTACATATATGCAGTACACGTTGCTGGTGCCTCCTTTAGAATAATAACGTGTTAAAATACAGATTCTGCTGCTTGCCTCTCTCCAGAAACTCCCTTATCAGCTAATTTCATTCTGCAGACCAATTGTTCTCTCTCTCTCTCTCTCTCTCTCTCTCTCTCTCTCTCTCTCTCTCTCTCTCTCTCTCTCTCTGCCCCTCCTTCTCCTTAAACCACTACATATATATGGAATATATATATTCTAGCCCTGTACAACATGACTAAAAAATCTAATTAACAAATATTATTCTTGGAATATAATATTATATAATATTATACTTAGAAGGGGGAAGGCCAGACAGATTTCTTTCATGAAGGCTGAAGGCCAAATGTTGCCAAGCAACCTTACTTGTGCTTATGGAGCATTTAGCAAACTAAGCTTATAGCACATGTTTTTGACTGCACTGGTGAATGTCCGGTGTGCATTCATTTGTATTTGTGTGTGTGTGTGTGTGTGTGTGTGTGTGTGTGAGTGTGTGTGTGTGTGTGTGTGTGTGTGTGTGTGTGTGTGTGTGTGTGTGTGTGTGTGTGTGTGTGTGTGTGTGTGTGTGTGTGTGTGTGTGTGTGTGTGTGTGTGTGTGTGTGTGAGTGTGTGTGTGTGTGTGTGAGTGTGTGTGTGTGTGTGTGTGTGTGTGTGTGTGTGTGTGTGTGTGTGTGTGTGTGTGTGTGTGTGTGTGTGAGTGTGTGTGTGTGTGTGTGTGTGTGTGTGTGTGTGTGTGTGTTCAATTACCTAAGATGAAGAAAACTGTATGTCATTTTCACATGATTACATTTCTGCCTGCCTTGCCCATGAAAAAATGGAAGAGACCAAAGAGAGGGACAGGGAAGACCATGAGACAGGAAAAGAGAGAGAGAGAGAGAGAGAGAGAGAGAGAGAGAGAGAGAGAGAGAGAGAGAGAGAGAGGACAGGGGAAAAGAGTGAGTGGGAGTAATAAATATAAACAAAAATTGCCTGATGTTCCCTCAAAGTGAAATGAAAATGAAAACAAACTTTGAACATTTCCAAACACCAAAACCAAAGGCACATGTATAAACATAAACACACACAGAGACACAGACACACACACACACACAAACATGGGAAATCCCATTAATGTTTTTCATGACTGTTATTTTAGCTGTCATCATTACCCCAGGTCACACAACTACTTGACACACACAAACACACACACAAATGTGTACACCCAAACTTTCTTACACAAAGTGTATTGGTGTGTGTGGATCTGTGCACACATGCATGTCAAACAGATACACAGGTATGTGAGCCTGTGTGTGTGTGCATATATACATATGCCTGTGTTTGATTATGCAAGATTCCAGCTACATAGCACAAGTTTGGAATCCTGTTTGCAGCAGCTCTGGCCAACACCGCAAGCTTGTGAAATGTGGGACAGAGCGGATGTGTCCCAGATCCGGGATAAGGAATCTCTACAAGGAACACATTTACCTCTCTGGGGCATTTGGCCAAGTCACAGGTTTGGGCCAGGCATTCGGTATTGGGCCACAGTGATTCATGCGTCATGTAAATAAGTATGTTTCATGTCCCACTGTGCTGCATTCAGTGCTGGCTGTCCAGATCATGTTTGCTCTGCTTCAGCTTGCCAATTTCCCTGCTCATAACACTCCCATTAAGTGTTGGGTAATTACCTGATGAGCTGAGTCAGATGGGCCGAGAGAAAACACGATGCAGTGTAGAGCAGCTCAAGTGCCGTTGGACCCATCAGTCTGGAATACTATTATTACATTAATGGTGATAGTGAAATTGGTAACCTTTACATCTTTATATTTTAGGTACTGAATAATTAAGGTCTGTTGCATAGACAGCAATATTTCAACACTTTAAAAAATGTGACTTCTTAAAGTCAATGTAAAAATGCTTCCATTTTTGTTAACAGTTTTCATCATAGATTATAATTATTATGATGAAGTGCTATGTCTAGGTTTTCATGTACAGAAAGTGTGCACAAACACCATCATTGTAAAATTCATATTTCTTTGTTTTTTCCTTAATGCAGCAACCACTGGAGTACATTTGCACTGATCTGATCTGAGTACTGATGCATCTTAGTAATCTCAACCCTAAAACTACTTTTCCCCTTTGAAACGTCTAGCAGTAATAATATCTAGCACTGAATTATATCAATGATCACTATACCTCATGATAACAGGGTTGGCCTTGATCAGAAGGTTTATGGTTTTATTATTTAACGATTTGCAATAATGCTACTGTAGCATAACGGAAAAAAAAGAGGGCGTGCATGTGGTGTGGGTCTGGGTATGCTTGCACTATAAACTGAAACCAGAAAATTCTGAGAGTATCAGAAAGACATAGGTGGTTTATATTAATGGCCACTCGGGTCTACTGCACGGTGTAAAACATTAAAGGTCGGAGGTTAAATGAGACTGGAATCCTCGAGGTTGATCTCATTATTTGGAGACTAGAAGAGCACTTGGTGCTAAAGAGAATAGGTGCTGGGGCTGTTCCATTAGGTTGTTGCCACGGGTCGGCAATAAACAAAATCAATAAGTTTAAATCGATATAGCGTTTTCAAATATTTATCTTTAATACGGCAGTTGACCACCGAGAGGTTTAAAATATATTTATATAAAGAGGAAACGTTTGACGGTAGCGCTCTCTCTCTCTCTCTCTCTCTCTCTCTCTCTCTCTCTCTCTCTCTCTCTCTCTCTCTTGCTCTCTCGCTCTCTAGTCACTGAGTACTCTCAGACTTCAATTATTCAGGGAATCCCTGTCTTCCTCCGTTGCCCACCACCCCAGGACGAAGGTCTCATTTGCTGTGAGCTGAGGTACAGAGGGATGGAGCCGAACGGAGTACAGACTGTTATCGGTCTCCGCGAATGGAGTTCTCTCTCGGGCTCACAGAATATGTCACGTGCTCCGCGAAGCTCCCCGTGAAGCAGAAACTTCAGTCTTGTGAGGCAAAGCCAGACCCAAACGAAACCCTGGTCATCTGTGCGCGCCACAAAGAAAGCCCTTTTTTCCCCCGGAGTGTACACTAACCTTCATGGAGTTTCGACTACCTGGTGACGAACATCTATCCATAAACCTAATTGTGAGTTTTCTTCACTGCTGGAAGATTGTTTTGAGATGATTCCTTTGCACCGGTATAGGAACAGACAGAGGGACTAATTTTTTTTTTGTTGTTTTTTTTTGGGGGGCATTGGTAGCCGCAATTGAGACGATGCGCCAGAACGCACTCTCATCAAACACCAGGTAGGCTAACAACTGAACATTAAGTAAACTTCTCAGAATAACGTGCATCGCGACCCAGCAGTATTTCATATTATAATCATATTTAAAGCCGAAAAGCGCAATTAAAAATTTAATAATTTATTATTTTCATACTGTTATTTTAATGTAAATGAAGGCAGTCTCCTACAATTTCGCGCCACAGAATGACATTCTGCAAAGGGGATTCCTTAGCTTTCTGAAAAATTACTATCACTTCTAAATTGGTGTCACACATACTTATCTGAATATTTTACAATTAAGTACAACTAAGATAAACAGGATGGTCCGGATGCAGGTCCGGAAACTGTGTCCTTCTTCTTCCAAAGATGTTTTAGAGAAGGGTTCCAGTGGGCTTTTGTGTTCCATCACAGTGTTAAAAGGGGAATGAGTGCGACAACTCGGCTGTCATGCCTGTGTCTTAAGTTATGACTGTAAAATGCAAAATGTAAGGGGTTAAACATTGCAATCGAATTTGTTAGTTGTGATTTTTTTTCTTCCTTTGGTTGCCTATACATTAAACAGATATCACTTTAAGAATCAGAATGACTTCCCACACAATAGAGGGTGAATGTGGCGTTTCTTGAGGGTTAGTATATGCATGGCGTTCCCTCCGGCAGGGTTAGGTCATTGCCCACTACTCTATCATGACTGTCGGTGAGGGAACAGAGCCAACTCCATGGCCGGACCAGGGCGAGGTAAGACTTCCTATCCCAGCGCAATGTGGCGGCGTTCAGCCCGAGGTTGAGAACTCGCCTGCCGGACTCGCCGGGACTACGGGATCAACGTGGGAGTCGAATGGTCATGAGGCATCATCCGAGGACAGTTTGCAGCTACCACATCCGTCACTCGCTCCAGTGGTTTTCTTCTGTCTCCAGCAGAGCATGCGACCCCGGAGCTGGTGCCTTGCGCTTGTTTGCAGCCCATATCCTTTACGCGCGTCAGGAGCACACCTCTCGTCTCCCCCTCGCTCTCCTGCGTGGTTATTTTCGCCGGGCTTAAGATGACGAAAAAATGATTGCTCACAGAGTGGTCTGTTTGCCTTACTGCAATGGAGTAATGTTGTGCTGGTTTTTGTCTCTTAACAATTTACTGCCTACTTCAAAAAGAACAAACTTACCATGATTTTTAATCCTTGGGAGCTTGGCAGTATAAATGGAGGGGCTCTTTTTAGCTTTTTCAAAACATACGCTGTCCAGACACTAAAAAGGAAACACCTTGTCATATCCAGTTACTTTGTTCCATGGCACTATGGCCCCAGCTGTCTATACCCAAGTATGTACAGAAGGTTTTCTCACATTGGTATTTTTCCAATATGGAGCCATATTTTTTTTTTTTTCGCTTCAATTCTTCAAAAAATTTAACTTAATTATCTAACTTAATCTGCAGAGTTAGTCTTTTAGTCTAGATCTGCAAAGTTAGACTAGTTAAGGTCTCTAGCCTGGATTTCATGATGAAGAGTTTAATGGTGTTTATGATGAAGAGTTACTTATGTGTGCTTAGTTTTTGTGAGGCTATCTAGGAGCTGCAGTGTAGTTGTGTTACATAAGGTTCGATCTTTGCAGTTACAGACTCCTGTGTGTGTTTAATACTGCTTGTCATATTGTTCACAGATCAGTATGAGACTGAACAGCTGCCCTAAGAGAGATTTTAGTTTTTTAGCTGTGTGTGTGTGTGTGTGTGTGTGTGTGTGTATGTGTGTGTGTGTGTGTGTGTGTGTGTGTGTGTGTGTGTGTGTGTATTTTATGCGTTTGTCTGTTTCCTCTGCTGTACATGTTGACATTACCAAACATTTCCTAGGTAAACAGTGGTTCCAATGTATATGTGTTTGACTTTGGGGGAGGGCTATACAGAAGCAAAGGTAACTCTCTAGTTTTAAGCCATATTATAGTCAGTAATAATTACAGAGCTATACGATTTAAAATACTGAAGACCCTTTGACACTCATAAATAGACACACATCAAAACATAATGCAGAGTTCTGTTCATCTTGTCCCTCTGCCCTCAGTAAAGGTTTACTGGAAGAATAAACATTCTCTACAGGTTAGCTTTCACCTCTCTCTCTCTTTCTCTCTCCAACTCTGTCACCTAATTATACACATGCTTGCAAACATGAACATATATATGAACTCCACGCATGCTGTTTAGATTATATATATATATAATATATATATGCAATATTATTATTGTAGTCGTTGTTGTTAGAATGTTTTAACATTCGTTTTCCAAAAAGGAACTAATCGACTTATCTTAATTGTCTTTAGGCCCACAATAATATGGTTTACGTAATGCTGAGTCCACAGTGGTGGAGCCATCAGTGCTGTGAGAGAACAAACACTGTGATCCATATTCCCCATGCTCTGCAAAGCCTGATGAGCTAATTGGCCCCACCATCCCAAAAGACTAATATTAAATCAAAACGGATACTGTGGATGGGAGAGAAAGGAGACCTGTGAACTCTCACGTTCTCAGAGGAATCGGTTATGTTTATAGCTCCTTAATCTCTAATATGCGTGAACACGAATGGCTCAAGCACTCGCATGGGCCAAGCTTGCTTCAGAAGTGTCCAGCTAAGGAAGCTGGCCAGCTCATGGTGTCTTAAAACATATTTATGTCACATCCCACCAATCAGGATTATCCTTAACGTTCGAGGTGACGATTTAAGACCTGCACGAGAGGCTAGAGTATGTGGCCCCTCTGCATTCAATATCACTATCTTAGGGAATCCAAATAAAAGGTGAATATATTACAGTTTCACAGATAGAGTGAGATGGGCCAGCTGCTAAATGCAGCTTAAATATTGCCTAATATTACAATATGCAATTATAGGTTGCCTGCTTGCAATTTGTTATTTGTTTTTGACTAATTTCAATTTTGCATGATGATGCATGTCTATATTCTAGACCAAATAATATACAATTAAACATATGGCTACAAAGTTAGCTTTTGGTAGCCAGAATTTTTCATTATAATAGCAGAGGTCCCAGGTTATAAATTTTGATAAAACAAGGTTATGAAATCCTGGAGGAAAACCACAGTGGAACAGTGATAATTGGGTTTCACCATATCCCCTTTTGTCCAATAAATCTAAACGCTCATTTACTCAACTGTGCCTCACTGTAAACAATTGCCTTGTACAATGGTCTTTAGAACTATGAATAATTCTTGCAGTGTCCCAGGGTTTCTTTTACTGAGTCCTTTACAGAGGAGATTTCTGTTTTTGTATGATGTTCGCAAATGTTGTTAGATGCAAAGCACCTCATGGATATGACTTGTAACTCACTCACATACACACTCACTCACTTACTCACTCATTCACTCACATTTAACATGACTCGACGCAAGGGGGCGCTTTGATGCTTTGCATCAGTGACACTGTGACCTTATTGTATGATGTGCACAAATCAGAGTTGCGTGTGAAAGTCAAACAAACATTATCCTTATTGAACATCCTTTTTCTAAAAACATCACTCATAGGACTTTCTTATGTACTCTCATTGTCCCTTGTCCTTATTAACTGCTAAACATTAATCCACTGAGGACCAAAATTTTTCTTTGCTGATCTAATTAATGTGTAATTCTCTAATTAAATTATTCTAGTATCATAAGTTGCTTTTTCATGTCACTGGCGACATGTCACAGTTCAGAGTTAAGAGAAGTGATGGGGAGACATTTCCAGAAGTGGGGCCTCTATAGTCTTCATCTTCCATATGGTACACTTCTGCAGTACTGCTGGGCAGTCATCTGTTGCTGAATCCAGAATAGTCAGCCAGCAAGAGTCCTGTAAGATGACCTTCATAAAGGATTATAAGATATATAACAACTTATATACATTTTTCTTCTGTGTTTTTTAATTAATTCGATTTTCCAGTTGGTACTATTTTATTCATGTGGAATTTCCTTTATTTGAAAGAAATAACATCTAATTAGCTAGTAATAAGCATAGTATGTCATGTGTGTTGTGTATTACATTTACTGTCTCACACATACCTCACAGGCAGTTACTATAGTGTGGGAGACAGAGCTGCAATACTTTGCAGATTCTCCATTTTGGTATATGTGTGAGACATCATCCTTTACCCTTCAGAAGAATAGCACAGTAACGTATTCGTAGAGCTTATCATGCTCTCATGAAACTGTCTGTAGATCCTTAATGCCATACATACCACACTGGGACTGTTGGTGTGTTTGTACTCAGAGCATTCATTTTCCGTTTGAGTGAGAATACATTAGTGCAGCTCTGGCTTCAAATGCAATGATCTTACAGTATCAAAGCTCACTGTAATGTTTGTAAGTGTACCATTTATCTATCGTTATTAAGCACATGGGTTTAAGCGTGTTAGTGGCTGTTGTTTATAAGAGATTATCAGTGCACAGGGCCAGTGGGTGAATAGAAGCAGAGTGCTTCTCACTGTCATTCATTCCTGGTTATATAACCTACTGAAGAGAATGCCGACTAAACTGTAGTTCTGTGCAAAAAAAAAAAGAAATGTTATTTCAGCAAATGTTTTTTTTTCCTGTTGTGACATCTGTCTGAGTCCTTGAGATGTTCATATAAGATCCCCTGATATCCTTTTGGCTAAAGGACCAGCAGATGACCATAAACCCTTAAGAGTTCATAGGGCATGATGTAGGACAGAATGGGGATTTATCCTTGAGCAACTCTAAGTTGAAAATGGTTATAACCACCGGACATCCATAAAATCCGTGCTAAATAAGTAATAAGACATGACTTACAGGAACAATGGTTCACCTGGATCCCAGACTCAGAGGCAGCATTGATTACCCTGTGCAACTCCCTCTTCATAGCTCTTTCTAGCTTATCCAGATCTCCAGCTGTGCATTGTGGACACTTAAGCTAGCAGTGATGGAGTTGTTGTATTCCTAACCCAGTGTAGAATGAGTAATGGTGTGCTACAGTAAAGCCCCACTAAGTAAATCCACTGAATAATGTACAAAAACCCCTGGCCATGGTAAGGGGATTGTATGACTCTAGATTCTTGCTGCTGACAGACCGCTCTTTATGCGGTCGCTGCAGTTCAAAGAGTTGGAGAATCAGGTGACTGGAGAAGGTGGCGTTCCAACACCAGGTAGGGCAGCAAGCCACTAGCATTGAGAAAACATATGACTTACAGAAACAATGACTTACAAGTCCTATGACTTAAAGAAACAATGCATCTTTTCACAGCCACTTGGGGCTAGTTGTGAAGTAGTGTTCCTGCAGCTCCTTCATCTACCCTCTATCTGATGATGAGGAGCTTCTGCTGGATACAGTGGAGATAAAAACTATCCAGTAGGCTTACCCCACTTACTTGTCCTCTAGGTAGTCATTGACTGGCACGAGACTGGTACTCTGCTGGACATTTAGCCTTGCAATGAAGGCTGACCTTTCCCAGTGGAACGTTCTGGCTCCACACATTGATGAGCTGGCCTTTCCGGTGGGCCAAGCCTATGAGAGACGAAACATTGTGACAGTTGGTGGTACCATGAACACTCTGCCCTGTCCTGCTGGGGGCTGTCCATTGCCTTTTAGAGGTGGCACACCTCAGAGTCGTCAAGGCAATCCAGAAGCTTCCCCCCCCCCCCGATTCTATTGGGTTGTGTACTGCCGTACATACTCATGCTATGTGCATGGCACATAAAGGACCAAACTTATGACAAATCATTGTTGCCATTTTGAATCATGGCATCACTCATCATTTTGCCTGCCAGCATCAAAAGGGAGGGTGGTGCATGGCGGAAAAGAGCCTATATCCATGGAGTCTGAGTGTACTCTCATTGGCAAAGGTGGGAAATCTGGCCCCAGTTCACTGGGAGGTATCCTGTGAAGTGGAAGAGCAGTTTGTCAGATATTGTGTACCAAGCTTGGCTGCAATCCCAGAATGAAATGGGGCTTCTTAACCTGTGGTGGCTCTTTACCAGTCCAGAGCAGGGTACCAGCATTACCCCAATCAGACCATAAGGTGTTAGTTCTGACTAACATGGCAGGACCCACTAATGAACGTATGGGACTATGACATTGCCACTTCAAGCACCTCCAAAGATTCCTGACCTGGCAAAAAGGTCTTTGTTCTAGGCTGTGGGGTGATGATGACAGCTAAATCCTGTCATAGGGACAGTGTAGAAGCCCTGCATTGTGATAGAGTGTGGCTCTCATGTAGCCCATGGGAGTAAGTGTTTTATGCCTCTGTTTGAAGAAGTTTTTTTGATTGACACATCTGCAGTTAGGTTGTTTTTGTAGGCAAAACATTGCTATTTAAAATATGGAGCCTGTTGGATTAGTAATAACCCATACTGTAGACATAGTGTTTCCTCCAACTCCTCAGAAAAAGTTCAATTCACACCTTCATTTCCTCTTATACAATACATTATTTGAACTTAAAATTAATGTGTGTTTCTTTCCTACAGCTCAAATACATTAAGCTCTTTTAGTTATGTGTATTCGCAACATCACAGAGTCAAGTATTTTAAGATGGCAGCTGCTTCCTAGTTCAGCCAAGCTGAATAATTTTGTGAGTTATAAGATAGCAATGTAATTACATAGTGATCATGCCTAGTACACAGCAGTGGAAGTTCTCCATAAGATCTTGATGCTATTCAATATAAGGTGGCAAACTGATTTAATTTTTTTTATTTTTTTTAAAACAGCTTGAACATATACACGTGCAAGCTGGTTATGTGTTGGCTCTGGCTGAATGTGTTGAATGGAATTAAGATTGTTGGAATATCGTGTTTTAAGACATTATTTTGGTTTATAATCTAGTCCAGTCCAGGGTCCATTTTGAGCTATCTGAAGTGGCAGTTTTGCTGTCTACTTTAATATTCCTGAGGCTTTTCCACCTTGGGGTAACATTAATAAAGATAAGTGAGCTGGTTTCATTTACAATAAAAAAAAAAACATGACACTCCAAAACATGTGCAGTTCAGTTCAGTTTTATTCAGTGCAGGATTTTTTTCCATTATACACTATCACAAAGCAGCATCCAGGTTCAGGCCATATAGTACTATCTATGTTATAGGTCTGGGCAATATAAACAAGGAACATCATACAGCGGTTTAGAACAGATAGTCCATATTTTTTTTTCATTTTGCTCTATTGGAATATTCAGATTTTCACTGACTTTCCAAGGGTTTCATATTCCAGAGCAGTGGGCCATAGCATTGCAGAATTTAGCCCCCACCACACCCCTCCCAAGTTACCACACCTGATTTAACACCACTAACTGCTAAATGCAAAGTCATTCATGAGCTGAACTGGACATGCTAGAAAAACAGAAAACGCTGCAGTGCTATGTCTTCCCAGGATCTGGATTTTGATATCCCTGTTCACTCCCTCCCCCTTAATCTATTCAGCAAATTGCTGATTCCTTGTATCCCTCTTTTCTTTTTTTGCTTTTCCCCTTTTTTTGTTGGTCTTGTTATAGTTTGCTTTGACCAGGACCCGGACTGGCAACAAACGGCAAGGAATGATAGCAAAGCCTGCAATTAAAAGAAAGCATTCTTGCCTGTGAGTGCACCTTCACACTCCCTTCTAATAAAGCCCATGCAGCACATCACATTTATGGCATTTAGCTGATGCATTTATCCAAAGCAACTTACAATTATGACTGAATATAATTTGAGGGTTCAGGGCCTTGGTCAGGGGACCAAGAGTGGCAGCTTGGTAGAGGGGGAGTGGGTTTGAACTGGCAACCTTCTGATTACTACTCAAGTACCTTAACCACTAAGCTAGCACTGCCAACACACACACACGCACACACGCACACGCACGCACACACACACACACACACACACACACACACACACACACACACACACACACACACACACACACACACACACACACACACACACACACACACACACACACACACACACACACACACACACTCTTGCTGTGTCCTTTTTTCGAATGCAGAGTACTGAAGAGTAGAAATAACAACACCAAAGAAATGTACCTCTGGAAATGCATCTGCAGTTTGTGTACAGTATACCATATACACCGTGTAACAACCCAGTACAGCTTCTTAATCTTTTAAAACATATGCCTCATGATCAGAATGGTGGAAGTGTTCTGTGCATAATAAATGGATAAATGGACCCCTCAGAAGAAGTGGCGCACCCTTCGTTTGCTGTAACTGTGTACTCTTCACCACACGGTTCCATTGTTGCACCTAAGGGGTGTTAATTGTTTTGCACATGTCCATGGGGTTAGATGTGCTAATTGAAGTCTTTGTGTGGGTATGTGTGCGCACACATGCATGCATATATGTGTGGGGATGGGAGGAGAACAGGAGAAAACAAAGCAGATTTTTTTCACTGAGAAGGCCACAGTCTGGGTCTGTATTTGTGTGTGTGTGTGTGTGTGTGTGTGTGTGTGTGTGTGTGTGTGTGTGTGCCTTTGTTGTTATTGTTTCATTATAGTGACACAGTGTCAATATTGAAAAAAAAAAAGCATGCACACAAACACACAATCACGCACACCCACTGTCCCCTGAGAACATCCTAATGACAGTATGATGGCTGAAAACTTCACTGGTTGGCGATTTTCATAGCTACTGTCACTAATCTCCGGGGTTACGGGTGCTTATCATCGCTGTCAGGGTAACGATACTGGTTTCCGTGACAACAGGAGTCACTAATGCAAGTGTGGAGTTCAACCACGTAACAGAGAGAGAGAGAGAGAGAGAGAGAGAGAGAGAGAGAGAGAGAGAGAGAGAGAGAGAGAGAGAGAAAGAGAAAGAGAGACAGACGGAGTAGACCAGGAGAGAGAAAGATAAGGAGTGAAACAATAATAAAGGGAGAAGATTCAGAAAAAATAACTAGAATAGGATTCACAAAAAAGAGCTATAGGACAAATGAGAAAACTGGACTTAAAGATGTACAAAGAAGAAGAAGTATCTGATTATATTTATTCTCCAATACCACATCTTAGGTAAACTAAAAACAAAAACACACAACACCAGGAATAGCCAAGGGGTGTTCTCATTTATTCCATACTAAATTACTGTTTAAATGACTTTTTCTTTGGAGTAACATTGGCCATAGTTCATAGTAAGTTCATAGTTCATTTCTCACATTACACAGGAGCATGTTTGGTGTCTGCGTTTGAACATTAAGCTACTGAGTAATTCTGCTGAGTTACTAAAAGTACAGCATTGTTAACAGAGAGAGACTGAGAGAGCCAGGAAGAGTACTGATGAAGAAGTCTGACAGAACATTCTGTTCCCTCACATCCTGTAATCAGAGCACAAAAGCAAACAGGGTAGGAAAGGAGAACAGAAAGGGCAGGAGCAGGGAGGGCAGGAGCAGGGAGGGCAGGAGCAGGGAGGGCAGGAGTAGGGAGGGCAGGAGTAGGGAGGGCAGGAGCAGGGAGGGCAGGAGTAGGGAGGGTAGGAGCAGAGGTCAACTCTTGATATGTGAAGATGACAGACTCCAAAGCTTCATTTGTGGATGATTCAGTGCCAGGGAGCAGTGAGGATGAAACACTCTCCAACTGCATCTTCGGACAAACAGAAGCATTGTTTGATGATGTGATGCCCTTGTCAGTTAACATCAGTTCAGGCTTGTACAGATCGAGATGTGTTAGAGAATGAGAGAGAGCTTGCGCATCTATGTGTGTGCACTCTAGTCTCTGCACTTTGGGTGCTCCATGTCAAATAAATACATAATGGCTGAATAAATAAATACTACAGTGCAAGATAATGGAACAGTTAACCAAATGCATATTACACACACACACACACACACACACCCACACACAGACACACACACAGACACACACACACACACACACACACACACACACACACAGACACACACACACACACACACACACACACACACACACACACAAAGAGAGATGCACACAAACAGACATGCAACAATGGAAGAGAGAGAATGAGAGAGAGTTAAACTTCTTTTGTCAGCGGGAAAGAGCTGGTTGCTAGGGTAACATCGTCATGGGTCTACCCCACTTGAGAAGTCTTGTGTCACTGCCTTTTTGCATACTCACACAACCTTTTACACACTTATTGATCCAGTAGGGAGTGTATAAATATGTAGATGTTTAGGGTCATTCGAGGTTAAGTTTGCTTGCATGTGTGTGTGTGCACATGTGCATGTGCGTCTGTGTGTGTGTGTGTGTGTGTGTGTGTGTGTGTGTGTGTATGTATGAGTTTGCATGCATATGTATGTAACAGTGGGTGATTCAGTGCATGCATATTCACATACAGTGTTGGTTGGAGGTGGTGGGGAGCGGGGGTTCTTTCCAAATTGCAGCACCAGTTATGATTCTCTCAGGGATCAACCCTTGCTAAGAGAGCACCTGGTTGCCAGGCAACAAATGAGCCAAGACGTGGATCTGTCCAGTAAAACAGAACTACATTTGATTGGCTGACTCAGCAGTTTTGGGGGTGGGGCTTTCTGGGAAACAAGTGAAGACATGATCATAAAATGTTTATTATGCAGGATTTCCCATCTCTCTCACACACACACACACACACACACACACACACACACACACACTTAGGATCAAATAAATTAATAAATGGTTCATTTACGACCAAACTGTGTTAATGTCAGCACTCACTGTAATTTGCCGCCAAAATCAAGGACTGCCATTAAAAATGTTTTCTCATCCTAAAATTAAGCTCAGTGATACCACATACTTAAACCAAACTGCTTTTTTTACTATGTTTACTATGTATATTTACTATGTTTTACTATGTTTTAGCTTCTATACACTCATTTCAGTGATATGTGCTGTGTGGAGTAATTTATGAGTATCCTTATGGGGTAGTAAATAAGGTGAGTTAGCACTACCATATTGCCATGTATAACAAAATCCTTTACCAGTGCTCGGTAGTAAAGTTGAGACAGGTTACATTTTGTAGGCTGAAGCTTCATCTTGGCAGCAGTCAATAAAAAAAGGACATGCTGGTACAACCACATGGTCTTCCTATCACTTTCCTGGAAATTCCATAGAGATGTTTGCCTGTCCTATTTTCAGTCGAGCTGACTGAATTGCACAGGTGGAACAAGGGTTACTGCAGCATTCGTGACCATCTTTCACCAAAGATTCCATACAAATAAGACTGAATCCATCCACACTCCTACTGGTTTTGCTTTTTTGGATGACCTCCTGTTCGTCCCAAGTTAAGACAGACAACTAACTGTCTTGGTTCTCCAGTGGTGCAATATGTCGTAAGATTTGGCTTTGCCGGTGGTGTGCAGTCTCAGTTAGCTTAATTAAATTGTTTTTCACTTCCCCTCCAAGTTTACTTATTTATGCATTTTGCATTCCTTCAGTTGTCTTAGGCTGATGACTCTGGCTTTTGTTTCTGTGCTCTATTTCCTTCATCTTACATCAAACACCTAACGATGTCATTACATCAAACACTTGACGGTGTCGTTCCATTAAACACCTGATAGTGTTTTTGCGCCTTCTTTTCCTCCTTCTTTGCTTCTTCAGTCTGGCTCTATCGCTCCCCCTCTCTTTCTCTTGCTCTCTTTTTCTTCAGTCTCCATTCATAGCTGTTTACAAAGTCATTACTGTCATGTAGCTAAAAGGGAGTATTTAATCTAATGCATTGTGTTTGTAATGCAGTTTAATTGAATAATGTTTGATAATTTGAAGAATCTAATTGGCTGTTATGGCCATAATAGAGTGATGGAGTAACATATTGTGTGTGTGTGTGTGTGTGTGTGTGTGTGTGTGTGTGTGTGTGTGTGTGTGTGTGTGTGTGTGTGTGTGTGTGTTTGTGTGTGTGCGTGTGTGTGTCTGTGTGTGTGTGTGTACACATGTGTTTTTAATAAACACCATAAAATACAACAACAGAGTAGAATCACATGATGTGAAACATGATTTAGAAAAAGACACACATTCTCATCTGAGATCACTAAGCTAGATCAGGAATGTCAGCTTTCTGCATTTCTGCGAGTCCCCCACGACTGCTGAGGGAATCTGGGAAAAGGCACACAGTTAGTTTCCTCTGTCAAGTCTTGTCTCCCTCACTCCAGTTTTGCTTCTTTCCTCCATTCTTCTCCGTTACACCCCCCCCCCCCCCCCACGCCCCCTTTACATTGCCTCTTTCGGATCAATAAGCTGGGATCCTCAGTAACGGTCTCAGATCAATAACTACACGTACCTTGGCTTTTGCTTTGTTTGACCTCATCGGACAAACCGCTACTTAGCTGTCTAGCATCAGTGTGCTGACATCGTCTCCTTTTGCAGGGATTAGCCACCAATTCTTTGTACATTATTGGTTGCTTGTTGTCTACTGTAATTCCTTATGCTGCTCCTGCACACTGTTCAGATATAGGCAGGGTTTGATTACACTCAGGTCTGTGTTAAACCACGGCACATTCTGAAATTGGACTAGGATGGAAAGATCAAGCATCAAAAAAATAAAATTAGATGGTATTGTTACTATAATATAGTAGAATCATGATCACAGTCATCTTGTGTACCCATACACCTCTGGGCTGTTTACTTCTGGGTTGTCACACTATGGAAGTCCCGTAACACAGCTTTATGTAAATTTCAGAATCCTGACTGTTCCGCTGGAGCAGCTCCAATGAGACCTCTGAGTGAAAGCAACCCTTGAATATGAAATTAAATCCTGTATGCATCATATGCGGCAATCAAATCCATAAAAGTTGGTCACATGAAAATCTCTCTAATATAACGATATATTTGAACACCATTGGTATACTGTTGTTTTGTTTATAAATATATGCTATCATTTCTTCTAAGATAAACAAGTCATCTGTTTATGTGACACCTGTACTTTAATGTGTCAGAGATATACTAACTTGAATCTGGAATGGGGAAGTGAAAGTGATTCCTAATTTAAAAATGGGGCATTGCCAAAAATTAAGGTTTAAAGCTCAATGGGAATAGAGAAATGTTTACTAGGCAAACAGGTATAATTGGTCTTATCAAATGATGCCACAGAGGAATTAAAGTGCCCAGTAACATATAATGTGTTAGAAATGTTTATAGTATAATAAACTAGAAGGTAATATCAAACTTTCAGCAAATTGTCAAAAATAGAACAGGAACATAGTTAAACACTTCTAGAAACCCATCCAAACTGGCTCATCAGACCTAGCTAAGAATGGTTTAGGTGTGATCCTAAAATTGCAATGAGCATGCCTGATTGACTGCTGTCATATGCTCGCAGCCTGCTATCCAACAGAGCTGGATGTAATGGTGTACGGGAGTATATAGACAAACCCATTGATGAGCACACTGATGCAAATCATGCTTAAGTTGAGGCAACAGATAAGCCTCCTTCACGGGTGCTGATGGAATGGTAGGTTTTCATGTTTTCTGTTAAAGACCCCTCCAATGAAAATCAAGTTGTTAACCTTGTTAGCATGTCCATGTGGTGTTTTGTTCATGTTAAAGGCAAATTGTAAGTGAAATAAGCACTCAACGCCCCAGCTGAGTATTTCGGCTTTGGAATTGCACAGTGTACAGTTGAACTCACTTTTGTAAGTTGCTCTGGATAAGAGCATCAGCTAAGTGCCAGAAATGTATATGTAAATGTGTACCACTAACAGTCTCAAAAGCTTGGATTCAGACAGCCAGCATTTCATATCTAAGGAACCAGTACTGTCAACTTTCAGGGTGGGTGTTTCCATTTCATTAACATAATGCTATGGTGAAACGAGGGGTATCAGAAGAGAAGCCAGGTGTTGTATCCTATTTGGTATCATATTTTGCAAGCTAGGTTTCACAATTTTCAGAATGATGGCAGAGACGTGTTCTGTTTTCAGTTGTAAAATTGAAAAAGTAGAAAATATGAGTCTTTGTGTATTTCCAAAGGATCTGAAAATCAAAGAGAAATGGATGCAGTTTATTTGGGAAAATGAGACTGTCCTAACCAAACATCCAAAGAAAGCACTGGTTTGAAGTTTTTACTGAATAAACAATGGGTTTGGTCACAAATCATTTTGAAACATGACACTGTTCCATTAATTTATTCTGGAGACAAATCAAGTATGACCCAACATGTTGGTCAAACAGTAAGCATATTGTTCTTTCGTTTTGTCCATAGACTTTGTACAACAAATCTGCAGTGTACTAGATAATGTTAGACAATGTTAGCCAGCCAAGACGGTGGGATATTTTATGTGTCTTTTACATGATGAAGGAAGTGAGAGCGAGTATTCTTCGTTACATATTGTTAAGCTGTTGCATTAGATGATAGCTGTATTCATTACACTGATTCTCACAGAAAACTTAACATGACTTTACTTTAAGGTTGTTCGCAAAGCACGTCACGATAAAGGTTGTCCTCATAAGCTGCTACAGCATTTGCCAGATAAGTTGAACTAATTCAAGCGCACATAGTATGTAGCAAAAGCCACTTTCTGGCAGAAAGCCCTAAAGGCAGTCTTCTCCCACATGCAGTCATGTGCATGATCTGTGGTCAAGAAGTAGCCAACGCTAGCACATTTGGGAAAGACTATCATACAGTATGGATATGAGGTAGCTTATTTTGACCTTTTGTGGAATTTAGCAGATGCTCTTTTCCAGAAGGACTTTTAGGAAGATTTTATTGTTTTAAAATGTACACATCATCTTGCACTGTCACTCTCAACCTAATTCCTGATTGCTATATACAGTATACATTCTATATACTGTACATAAACATTCACTCCATGTATATTCAGTCATGTATATATTTCTTTCCTTTTGTGCTACTTGTATTGTTTACAACTTACAGAACACTCTGGCAATTGGGACCAAGGTTGTCTAACATTACCAAGACATTATTAGCTTTTTGATAACAATCAAGCTGAAGGTCCATGTTATCTGTTACTGTTACATATCTAACAATGTAGAGAGTGATACATAAAATATATCAACTTTCTGAAATTCGACTTGTAGGTGACCCTATACAATTCACTCTTCTTCAGTTTCCAGTTCATTTATAGCCCACAGTAGCTAACAATACAGAAAACAAGCAATTTTGTGTGACTGATGAGCTGAGTCAAAGGTGGGCAGGTAAGCTCAATCTGCAGCCAAGTGATGGAGGGATGGGTGGAGATAGAAGAGGAGACTATTTGCATATTCATAGATCCACGTTTACTGAATGAAGGCACAGATTTACGCCACTACTCGGGCGTTGTTGTTGTTGTTTTTTTTTCTAGGAAATACCTTCTAAATGTGTCATTTTGATGAACACAGATGAGTTTTTAGGGGATTAGTCGACGACAAGAAAAGGGACTTTAAGAAGAAGGTGAAACTGTAGGCTTAGTCACAAATGACTTGCTCCATTCATGGTGAAAAACTGCATACGTTTACAGAAAAATAATTTGGCCTAGCATTGACTACCTTCAAGATTTCCTGTGGTTAAATGCCTGATATAGATCCTGCTTTGATACATTTAGAATTAACTGAAATTATAATAATTGGTGCAATAATTATTGGTGTCACTGGGATGCCCTTATTTGTGTGAGACTGTGATCAATAAAATCAAGGTTAGTTCTGCTTTGAATCTGTTAGTATGAAACAGATCCTGCAGAATATTGGTCCATGTGTTCACACAATTGATGTTTCTGTTTGACATCAGAGCTATTACTATGGCCTGAGAAGAATCATCACAAACTCACAAATTATGCTGTACATTTGCCATTTCTCTAACGGCTTCAGCCCACTAGTGTTTGTTCGCTTGCTAGCTAGGTTGCTCCAGAATAGGGTGAGAAAGAGGGAAATCAGTGGGTGGGAGGGGCATTTGATTTCTGACCAAAGCTTGCACAAGCTTTACATGCCATAAGAACCATCCGTTTTACATCATAAGGGAAGAAATTACGGCAAAATAAGCTTGTAAATAAATGTGTAAATAAGCTTACTCAACTTACAAATTATATTCATGGGACACACTTAGTATATACATTGTGCACCCAGAAAAACAGGACTAACCTAATTAGAAGAAAACCACAGATTTAAGTTCCCTGGGTCTTTAAAAGTTTGCGTAACTCTTGGGCAAGTTATTTGGAACTGACATGTATTTGTATCTGCATCACTGAGTAGAAGGACAGACACTCACAATATTGTTGCATACTGCATACTGCATAATTTTGCAAGCATATTTGTAATTTATACTTCAAAAAAACCTTTGAGGGTTAACTTAGGGCATGCCTGTAAATGAGAGCCTAAAATGCTTCCAGAGAAAGTAAGTATGCAATCTCATTTCAAGTGCTCAGCACAAGATCACATTCAGAATACATCAAAACTGCTTCAGGCTTTTCTCATGACAAAAAAGACAAATCCATATTTTAGAGATGACACACTACTTCAGTTGAATCCTATTCAATTTTTAATGAGACCGGATTTTAAATTTGAGTTTATATGAACTGTCGATAATCACAGCAGTTGCAATGACAGCATGTTTAATTGGTATTATTTGGTTTGTGAGGCTAATGATGTCTATCCCTCTACCCCACCCTAACCCACCCTACTGCACCGCAAATAATAAGGAAAGTTCTGCCTGAACACAGAATAGACTGATACATAGAGAGGAAGTGTCAAGTTGGGGCAAGGAATGCTAGAGAGTTTCCATAGCAATGTCCTTGTGAGTTGTCCAAGTTTAACTCAGTGATGATGTTTCAGTCATTCATCATCCCAAATGCATTCTACCCTTTATAAAGAATACCACTCTGCATTATTAAGAAAACACTCCATGTTTTTCACCGCATTACCCTAATCTCTTTTTTCTTATGGTAATGCACACAATAATTTAAGATGAAGAGAGGATATCATACATACTGAAGTTAATGGTTTTGTGTGTGTGTGTGTGTGTGTGTGTGTGTGTGTGTGTGTGTACACAATGTACATGTGTGTGTGTGTGTGTGTGTGTGTGTGTGTGTGTGTGTGTGTGTGTGTGTGTGTGTGCGTGTGTGTGTGTGTACATGCGTGTATGTGTGTGTGTGTGTGTGCTAAGCCAGGGATAGGTGATCTTATCCAATAGTAAGGCTGAAGGGTTCCAACGTTTCCAAGCCTGCAAGACAGATGTAAATCTGTTACAGCTAATAAACAGCTGGAAGTGTGATACCAGCTGATGGAACTAGTTGAATCAAGTGTGCTCTTGCATGTTTGGAAGAAAAACTACACTATCCTTCATTGGATAGGTTTGCCTACTCCTGGGCCTGGCTGTTTGAGGTTGCAGCACAGCATTTTTGCTGTTACTTGTGTTCTTCTGGGCCGTGATTGATATTGCCATTCCTGGGATCTTTCAGAGCCACTCTTAGGGGACACAGCAGCAAGTGCCTCTACCACAACTTGGACAACCTTCATGTTAACATTCTTTCTAATTCTTCTTTCAGTGCCAAGTTTTTTTCAGCATCTCATATTCCTTCCTTTGGATGTTTCCATCAGATGGGACTACCAGATCTGTTACCACTAGTATCTTCTACATCTTGTCCACTATCAAGATATCTGCCAATTGGTAGGACAATCCTATGTCAGCCACCCCTGATATCAGTTGGTTGTACATTCCATGGAAGACCTTATCCTGCCATGGTATCTCCTCTACTTCCACGGTGACCATCACCCACTTTTTTTTTTGTTTGTTTGTTTGTTTGGGTTTTTTTTTTTTTATTGGTACAGTACAAAGTATTAGCCCACTCCTCGGGCAGCCTCTCTCTTTCCAAAATCGTTTTAAACAATCTAGTTAAGAACTGCACTGCCATCTCTTCTAAACATCTCCATGTCTCCACAGATATGTCATCCAGACCAACCATCTTTACACACTTCATCTTCTTCATAGCTGCCCTTACTTCGCTAATCCAGTGCATTTCCTGATTTACAATCCCATCATCTAACCTCATCTCTTTTCCTAATTCATGAGCCTGTCAAAGTACACCTTCCCCCTTTTCAACACATCCTCCTCGCTTTTCTGCATGTTCCCATCCCTAGCTTTCCTCATCCTAATGCTTCACAGCCTTTCCTCATCCTTCACATCATTCCCAGCACTGTCCCTCTGTCTTCCTTAGTGTCCAACTCTCCATACACCTTTCACTTAGCGTTCGTCACCTCCCTCTTCATCTTACACCGCCTCTCCCTGTACTCCTGCCTATGGTCCTTATCTCTCTGACTATCCCTCTTCTAATTTGTTAACCTCTTCCTCCATATGCTTTTCTTATTCTGACACCATGTCTCATTGTCTTCCTTCCTCTGTCCATATGACCCACCAGGTACGTTCCTAGCTGTATCCCTCACCACTTCCACAGTTGTTGCCCAGTCATGCAGCAGCTCTTCTTTACCACTCCCTGAACACAGCAGCTTTCCTTCTTCAGCTTCCACCATATGATCATTCCTTCACTCCTATCCTCTTCTTGGTTTCCAAAGTTATCCCCTAAATCACCATCCAGTGCTGCCTAGCTACATTCTTCCCTGCCACCACCTTGCAGTCTTCAGTCTCTTTCAGGATATGCCTGAAGATGCTGGTAAGGAAAGCCAAATTCGTGGTGGGTTGGGATGTGGACAGTATGGAGACAGTGTGTGAGAGGAGGATGAAGGACAAAATGAGGGCAATTCTAGACAATCCCTCTCACTCTTTCAATGATGAACTGTGGCAACCGGGCAGTTCATTCAGTCATAGACTCATTCCACCTAGGTGTAATACGGAACACTTCAGTCTTTTGTGCCCACTGCGATCAGACAACAGCAGCTGAGGACACAGTCTGTCCTCATGAAAATCAAATAATTAACAAAAAGCAATTGATAGAGCAGTTAAAATTGAACCAACCTTTTACAACATGAAAAGGGGTAGACAGACAGTCACGGCCAATATTTTTTGATCCAGCCTGGTGAAGAAACAGAAATGAAGTGTTATAGTGTGTATGCTTGTGTGTGTGTGTGTGTGTGTGTGTGTGTGTGTGTGTGTGTGTGTGTGTGTGTGTGTGTGTGTGTGTGTGTGTGTGTACGAAACATTAGTGTCCTTGATTTCCTCACTGGTTTGTAATAGTTTGGACCTGTCTGCTCTGTGTGCCTTTATGCACTGTTGTCAACTTGTCTCTCTGTCTCACTCCTCTGCCTTAATAAACCTCCTGGAGCTTATATCTAATTGTGTGTGTGCATTTGTATGTGTGTGTGGGGTGTGTGGGTGTGAGTTTGTCAAAGAGGGAGCAGCTTGTCGCTAATACTGTGTGACATTTACCCATTTAATTAACTCTCCAATATTGTTCAAATTTCTCCTTTCCTCTCTTAAGACACTTACACACACTTGTTTATGTGAACTCGGGCAAAGTCTTCACATCAAAAAGTAAAAGCTCTGGCTACTTTTCAGATATTTTCTGCTTGATGGCACTTAAGACAGGTATATTCTGATTGATTTCCACACATGTACACGCACAGATGTTTTTGCACTGTCCAGGAAGACAGCAGAGCCATGGTTAAAACTTGCAATTTGCTATGGAGTAATTATGTCTGAACGCGTGTATCAGTGTCCGTCGGAGCTAGTTGTCCTCCAGCTGTCCAATTTCATGACAACAGGACAACAAACCTGTATGTTTATTTCATATTTACCTGTCTTTCACTTTCTCTCCATGTCTCCCTCTAGTTCAGTTCAGAATTGCTTTGGTCGACTGCAGCCTGTATAGCCGTAGTCTTGGCCCTCACACTGACCCCATTTTGATAGTAAATTTAGGGAACATTTAGTACTGATCTAAACACCAACAGAGACTGTTATCAAAATGTAGTTCTGCCATAGCTTGAGCTAACACAATGGTCTGCTTTATACAAAGATGCACCCATTTGTTAAAATAGCTCCCTGCAAAGGGAGAGGAAGCAACAGATAAAAGGAAATTCTCTGTTAAAAACGAGACAGATGTGATAGACCGCCTTTTGCGGCATTGGTACTGACAGACAGTCCGTCCATCATTACTGATGTCTTTGATGTCAGGAATGCTTGTGCAGAAACAAATTGCAGACTTGTACTGTTCTACTTATATCGCCAGCCCGTATACCTTTATAAAATATGTTTTGGTTTTTTTTCTTTAAAGTTTTTCTTGGGCTCTGAAGAAAGTTTCATGTTTTAAAGCAGTCAAGTCAAGTCAAGTCCCCAGTGAGCAAGCCAAGGGCAACAGAGGCAAGGAAAAACTCTCTAGAACAAGAGGAAGAAACTTTGAGAGGAACCAAAAGTCAAAAGGGGGGGCCCATCCTCCTCTGGCTGACAATGGTCACCACAGTAATAATAATAGAAACAATAAGGAGCAGAATAAAGCAGCTGACATCTTTTCAAACACCAAAACACCTTTATATTCTGCACAATAGTGTTCTGCATAGTATAATTTTGATAAAAATGTCTGAACACCATTGTTTTAATGCTGAGTTTTACAGTGTTTAAAGAGAACGTGTATACAGTATCACTAGAAATCTCCTCTGCAAATATAACAGGATGTGAAACAGCCAGAGTACTTTATAGCTCAGGCATCTGCCTTATTCTGTGAAGCTTCTCTATTTGAGACACTGTAACCCTAAACCTAACCTTGGACCATATGTCTTAAGCTTATGTCATTACCTAGTTATGGAACAAATTTTGTTTGCTAATTGTAAAAGGACACCCTTTCCACATACACTGCCTCTGTCAATTTGGCAGGTGTGTCCCAACTTTACCAAATTCAAGTGTATCCTGAATTTCTGTCATAGTCTCAGCAGAAGAACATAAACAGTGCTGCATTGAGTACTGAATTTGGCCAAACCAAGGCATCTGTCTTATGCTACCTCCAAATGGCAGAGCATTAGTACAACCAATGGAACAGCCAGTGGTATGGCAGGTGCGACAGCCAATGGTAGAGCAGATGGAACAGCCAATGGTATATATTTACACATTGCCTGAAAATGCTGCCCATCTCAGTGGTTGTGTCTTCAAACAGAATATACAGATATGCTTAATGTATGTTAAACCTTCACAATGTTTCACTTTTTCATCCCCCATTTCCGTAACATACGGATGGCATGAACTGGTTTACCATCAGATAACGCAAAAACTCTGTGAAAATCATTATTTGACATTTTTGCCTAAATGATTCATTTTGCTAATGTGGCTGATGGGACGATTTCGTTGTGCTCTTGGCTGACTCAGCTACGGACATACTTGGCTGATTCACCTATAGCCAAATTTGCGTTAGACTTCCATTTTTAGTTCTTATTTTTCCCCATTTTTCTCCCAGTTAGCTCATCAACTAGCTAAACCTCCCCATGTTCTACAGCAGCAATGGAAGGTGTAGCAAACATGCTTCCTCCAAGACACATGATGTGCATAATAATATATGTATGTATGTATTCTATTCTACTCTATATTCCCCTCATATTGCTTTGGTTTTCTAAGCATTTAGGAAACCTGTTCCCACATGCAAAAAGTCATGAGACTCAGAGGGACTACCTTGCTGTTTGTTGAATTGAATTTCAAGATAACTGACAATAACAAATTAACTCCTCCTTGCTGGGGCAGAAGCCCTTGCTGCTATGCCAAGGACTACTGACTGGTACCAAGGCAATACTTGGTCCAGTGGCAGGAGTGTTTTAGATTGTATTTTGATAGCCATTTGAAGAAACATTAATCAGGGTTGATACTTTCATTACCTGATACACAGAAATGCACAAAAAGTTAAACAGCATACTAGCCACTAGATTATATTGTGCTCCTGTACTCTATAAGTTATACAATGTGTTTTGTGGCCTATAAGATATACTGAGTGCTGTTGCAGCCCTTAAGTTATAGTGCGCTCCTATAGCATATGTTATTCTGTGTTTTACTGTACTATAAATACTGTAGCCTATAAATTGTACAAAATGTTTTAAAAGTCCATAAGTTATAGTGTTTTTGTAGCCCATAAGCTAAGCTCCTATAGTCTATAATTTATACTTTGTTTTTCTAGCCCATAAGTAATACAGTGTATTTCTATGCAGTGTTACAGGGCATAAGTAAAACAGTGTTGCTATACAGTGTGCTCTTGTATCCCATTAATTATAGATTTTGTTCCTATAGAGTGTGCTCTTGTTAGGCATTTTCCAACAACACTGTCGCCCTATTCTAAACGTGCTTTAGACTTGAGCCTGCCCACAAGATTTCCATATGCTATGCGGATTGTTAAAGAACTCTTTTTTTCACGATTAATCTTTACCTTTGACAACTGCCAGTGCGTCGCATCACATAGAGCCTTCAGCATCTTTTGTGCCCTTTTTCAGGGGAGATACTTCCATGCGAATGAACACTGGGAGCTAAAAAGAATCGATTCTGTGCTCTGTCTCCTTTCTGGACCTGTACAGTCACTCACCCATTTCATGTGAAAATCAGATTAACCAGGCAGCTCCAGCACTGCGTGACCTTCCCTTTGAGATTCTGGTTAAGAGAGCTCACTTATTTTGACCAATCTTAGCTGTGGAGGATGCCAAACCCTGATCCTGGACAGCTAATGTTGCTAGGTAGGAAGGGTCCAGGAGGCGGGCTGGACGGCCATGCATTAAACACATTAGCAATAAAGAATAGGGCCTTGGGTCAGAAACCACTCTGTGTTAATAGCGGCTAAATGGGTAGTACGCTTCAGGACAAGCTATTATTTGGTCTTCGGTGTGCTTTTGGGTCTTTGCTTCCTTAAATACGGTATGTGGGAGGTTTCTTTTTTTTTCTTTGTTCCCATACACTTGCTAGTAATGAAAATGATGACATCATCCATTTATAGCCTCCCAACCCTCTGGAGTACCTGGAATTGCACAGGTTAATTTGACCCAGCCTCAGCATATTCAGTATATCAGGCAATGATTAAGCCCTTCACAAGGTTCTTAGGTCTCAGAGCAAGGAAAACACTATCAGTCCTGGAGGACAGGGACTA
>NC_137514.1:15242500-15245000 GCF_041902795.1 Electrophorus electricus | reverse complement strand
ATTTTTCAAAGACACTGCATTAATTTGGGGATGGATTCATGATGAAGGCTATCAGCATTGTTACAGCTGTCATCACCATTATCGAGATCTGAATGTGTCTTACTGTGGCCTTTCACATAAATGTTTGATGAAGATTGTTGCCCTGGTTTAAAGAAAAAAAGAGTAGACAGGGTTTAAATCCTGAGCAGACTGTTCAGAACAATTCATTCATTCAGAAAAAGAATGCGAGAGAACAAAAGGAATACACAAGGTTATTATCAACTCAATGCATTGATAAGGCACACACATGCAAACACATATACCCACTACACACACACACACACACACACACACACACACACACACACACACACACACACACACACACACACACACACACACACACTCTCTCTCTCTTTTTGAAAACTGCATGTCATCTGTACTTATCCCAGTGAGTTCACAGTTGGTGAAGCTGCTCTGTTGTTGCTGTTGGGTGATGTGTTGTTGAGGGACAATTAAAGGATTTACAAAACTCTAAGAATCAGATCTGTATTTCCTGCAGGGAGATATCCCTGTGTTAGCCAATGTACAGATTGATTCCACTAATTAGTGTCCTACTCTCTGTCTCCAGGCTGTACTAGATAGGTAGGACAGGCACCATGTGCTAGCGGAGATCATCGGAGCAGATGTCAAATATGTGGAACCTTTGGAGTGCATGCAGTCCTGTGGCACAGTTTGAGCTCTTTGGCTTACCCCTGCCAAAACAATTGCTCTCCTACCGATTGTTGATCAGGCTGTTTAATGCGTCTGCTCCAAGGCAAAAGAAGAAGGATCATATCAGAGGCTGTCAGATCAGCTCAATCTTTTGAATAGTACGGAGAAAACATGCCCATCAAGGAAATTGAACGTGCATTTTTTTTAAAGGTATTCCATTAGCACTATGTGGTCTTTTTAAACATTCTAGATTAAATGGTTAGAAACTGCTTTCAAAAGATAACAACTCACTAATTCATTTGTAAGAGTCATCACCTTACATTTTTCATGTATAGTTCCACCCATTTCAGCATTTCAGAGTTAATATCTCAGCGTTAAAGTAAAATTACTTTGAATTAGAAAGGCTAAACTACATTTTTTGTACATTTATGGATTAAGCACCTGTGTCATTTGGGGTCCAGACATGTATGTAGATCTAGCAAGCAGTTTCTGCCCATCACACAAAGTGAGCCATCATTCCTCATTGATTTACAGAGACAAGCAGTGAGAGCCATTTGTGTGATTAACCTAGTCAATGTAAATACCCATGTAAACGGATGGGTTCATTTAGAGTGCTCTTATCTGTTTGGATGTGAAACCCCTTTACGATTTTCATGCTTAGCATCTGATACTTTATGACCCTCCGAAGAATAGAATTCAGTGTTATTCAAATACATCTAATTTGGCAAGTTATGTAACACCTGAAAGCTATTGGAATTTGGGGATTTTATCCATTGATCCTGTTACTGTATAGTATAGCCTGTCACACTGCTGTAGTGCAACGCTGCTGTGTTGTAGCATACTGCACTGCAGTGGTAACTCAGGAGCTCTGTTACCCTTAACTCCAGCTGCACGTGGTTCGAGCGGGTCAGCATGCTGGTGATTCTGCTCAATTGCGTCACGCTGGGCATGTTCCAGCCCTGCCAGGACCTCGAGTGCAACTCCGAAAGATGCAGCATTCTGCAGGTACAGCAGCAAGGCAAACACAGAAAGGGGTGTGGCTCTCCCGCCCCGTTTCGGCCGCTGTCTTCAGACTCTGCCTCTATTGGGCACGGGGGGGCATGTCTAGACAAAAGCTAAAATATCAATTTGAACGCATACGTTCCAAGGAATACCTTAAGACGATGGCTGTATCAGCATATTCTAGTTTACTGTGTTTTTTTGCTAATAAAATAGGTACCACATCAGGACCATGTTTACAAAACACTGAGTACAGTGATGTTTTAAATTCAGTGTTTAAAAAATGTAAATATTTAAGAAGGATGAAAGTGAATTAATAAATGAATAAAATGCAATGTTGGCATAATATGTTTAATATCCAATCAGCTACTAATTACTAAGTGGTTTTAATTTGATAGTTTGTCATCAATATTTCTTTTACAGTTTTTTTTTTACATGCAGTAGTGAGGTATTCTAGAAATATTTACCAATAATATGCTAAGAAAGCAAATTGTGTCATAATTGATAGCCATGACAATCATGTATTGTCTTCCTCTATTAAGTGCATGCAAAATATGTGGCATAACCTGTTTACTATTTTAAAACTTTGCATGTTGGTATAGTGTGTGTGTGTGTGTGTGTGTATGTGTGTGTCCTAATTGCACAAAAGCTGAGAATATTTTTGTATTCTGTGACAACAATATGGTCTTTCCATAGACATTTGATGACTTCATCTTTGCATTCTTTGCTGTGGAGATGGTGGTTAAGATGGTAGCTCTGGGGGTGTTTGGGCCGAAGTGTTACCTTGGTGACACGTGGAACCGCCTAG
>NC_137514.1:15175000-15237500 GCF_041902795.1 Electrophorus electricus | reverse complement strand
GATGAATATACTGAGGATGCACACAATATACTGAGTATACACACATCGAGAAACAACATTCTGGATTTTAACAAGCTATGGGCACTTGGCAATGTTTCACTGGACCTTGGAAGTCTCTTATGAGTTAGTTAGCTAAAAATAGCTAAAAAAGAACATTTTACCAGTCACTCATTAGTAATAAATAATTTTAAACATTTCTAAATTACCACTTGATAACACAGAAGAAATGTAAATTAAACTGCTATTCCCATCACGTACATATGTTGGTGTAGCTCAGTGGTTAAGGTATTTATATAGCAACCAGAAGGTTGTCAGTTCAGTCCCTCCCACCAGGTCTCCCATTTGCTCAACATGTATTCAGTCATAACTCTATGTACCTTTGTGTAAAGTGTTTCAGGTAAATGTTAGCATTTAGCTTACTAATTGATAGGATTAGCTAGCGCAATGTTAGTCTAGCTGCCTTTGTTCAGTCCACTTCTGATCTAGTTAATGTAATAGTGCTGAATAAGCAATAAACTACTTGAAAATATGTAGCCATTAGAACACAGGCACACAAATATCAGGACAAACACCAAACTGATATGACTGCATGGACAGTTCTTAAAGATATTTTCAGCAACTTTCAAATAAAGCCTGGTTAACCAGAAGCTGTAGCATTGGAAACAAGCAACATTAGCTTGATTGCAACATCACAGTAAAATAAGAAATATGCTACAGTGTTACTGTAACCATTACCATTTTAGCTTTTCTTTTTCCTGTCAAACGGGCAGTGGTAGCTCAGGGGTTAAGGTACTTGACTTGTAATTGGAATGTTGCTGGTTCATTCCCCACTCTTGTCCCTGAGCAAGACCCTTAACCCTCAATTGCTTGTGTTATACTCATAATTGTAAGTTGTTTTGGATAAGTGTCAGGTAAATGAATGTAGGTATAAATGAATCATGCAGGAGTAAGTAGCTACCTGTCAAGCAGAAATGTGGCTAAGTCAGCATTGGTTTTGAATCATTTCAGGTCCCATAACACTTTCCCCCTCTGAAAAGCCAGACCTGTGTTTATCTTTTGTTTACTTGTCTTTGTCTTGTAAACTAGTTACACAGTGTAAAATACACTGCCTGGCCAAAAAAAAGTCACACACTCTAATATTTCTACTTCTGCAATGTCACATTTATTTCTGTCCAGAGTTGCATTAATTTTATCCCCAAGATCTTGCATTGATGATGGGAGATTTGGACCACTGTGCAAAGTCTTCTCCAACAAATCCCAAAGATTCTCAATGAGGTTCAGGTCTGGACTCTGTGGTTGCCAATCCATGTGTGAAAATGATGTCTCATGCTCCCTGAACCACTCCTTCACAATTTGAGCCCAATGAACCCTGGCATTGTCATCTTGAAATATGCCCGTGCAATCAGGGAAGAAAAAATCCATTGATGGAATAACCTGGTCGTTCAGTATATTCAGGTAGTTCGCTGAACCCCTTTCTTTGGGCACATAATGTTGCTGAACCTAGAACTGACCAACTGCAGCAACCCTAGATCATAGTACTGTCCCCACAGGCTTGTACGGTAGGCACTAGGCATGATGGGTGCATCACTTCAGGTGCCTCTGTTCTTACCCTGGTGCACCCATCACTCTGGAACAGGGTAAATCTAGACTCATCAGACTACAGGGTCCAATCTTTATGCTCCCTAGCAAATTGCAGCTGTTTTTGCTGGTTAGCCTCACTGACAAGTGGTTTTCTTAAGGCTACACAGCTGTTTAGTCCAAATCCCTTGAGTTCCCTTTGCATTGTGCAAGTGGAAATGCTTTTACTTTCACTATTAAACATATCCGTCCCTGAGTTCCACTGTTATTTTTCTACGATTTGATTTCACCACACATTTAAGTGATCGCCGATCACGATCATTCAAGCTCTTTTTCCGACCACATTCCTTCCTGGAAGATGATGTTTCCCCACTGTCCTTCCACTTTTTAATAATGCGTTGGACAGTTTTTAATCCAATTTTTGTAATTTCAGCAGTCTCCTTAGATGTTTTCTCCACTTGATGCATGCCAATAATTTTCGACATGGTCCATGCAAAAACACACAGGCAGAAGCATCTGCAAACTGGACACTGGGGGTTATTTGAGGAATGTATTTGAGAAGCAGAAACCTAGAAGCAAAAAGAGACAATGGATATTGCAGGCAATGATGGTTGCAGCCAATAAATAAGTTACAGACAAAAAATAATTACAGGCCTTAAAGCCAATAGGAACAACAACCTTCCATCTACTCTCACAGCTAGTATTACTGAAGTTCAAACTTAATTTTTTTTTTCAAGTCAAGAAACAAGTGAAATGTTACACTACTTTCTGGTACAATAATACAATAATAAACTTTCAAAGAACTGAAAATGGCTGACTTGGAATAAACATATTTTTCCATTTCTCCAATCTCTTTAGCATTACCACAGGCTATTCCTTCTAACCTAAAGAAACCTCCCTAAGTAATAGCTCTATCACACAGAGGTCCTATTAATATTTTTATTGCAATATAGACTAATTATACACACTACCTGTAAAACAAATCAGGTTGTCCAGGTGTTATCCTAATGAGTTACATTTATATTAAAAATAATAACAATAGTCATAAAACTAATCGTTGAACAACTACAACATCCTGCGCTTAGTTATATTACTAATGCATATCGTTATGACTTTTATATGAAAATTGCTTCCTATAACTTGGGTGTAATGAATGTTGTGGGTTCTTTTTTTCAGGTATGCGGATTTTGGTGACCCTGCTGTTGGATACATTGCCAATGCTGGGAAATGTTTTGCTGCTGTGTTTCTTTGTATTCTTTATCTTTGGAATTGTTGGCGTGCAGCTGTGGGCGGGGTTACTCCGGAACCGCTGTTTCCTGGATGATGACATAAGGATGTAAGTGATGGTGTTCCACACAGTTAACATCAATGACAATGCAGCAGACCACGCATAACCTCACACTTGAGCAGACACGTGATCATACCCAGCAGGTGTTTTATATTTTCAGTGGGTTACCTCTAGGCATTATCTTATTTTGATTGTTCCATTACAATAGCTCAAGCCTGAGCATTCCGGTCAGTCAAGGTCTGTCCCAAAACTTCTGGGAGTCATTTGGAAACTTTATTTAGGGAAGAATGGCATGGAGATGCTCATTAGATTGAGTGACCTTTCCATACTGAAACCAAGTATATAAATTACATAGAACTGGCACAGCAGCAAACAATTATGCCACCAAAGCCAGGTAGAGCCACACTGGGAGAAATGAGCCTGTCTGCATTACTGAACCTCAGGCTGTGCACCAGAGGTGGCAAGTTGATATTCACCTAGCTGAAACTTGCAAAACACATGAGGTCAAGCTCAGCTGACATTCGTGCAGATGCCCTCTGTAGAGACACACTGAGACGTGTGTCCCTACAGTGCGAACACCTATGGCATTAATCTGCTCTCAGATGTATTCCATACAAGTCCATTGGTCTGAAGTGTGCTGTGCAGCTCTTTATTAACTATGGGTTTGTTTACTTGGTACCCACAAGGTACCAGTGTTTGGATGTGCATAAACCTGCCAAGGAGCTGCTGTCCTTGGGAGCTTTATGGCAACTGAATGTTCTGTGAAATGAAGGAGCTCTGCATAGACATACAGCAAGTAGCTCTGCTATAAGTGAGCACAGCTAGGGTGTTCACAAGCTTGTTGTGTATATGTTTATGAAAGTACACCAGTAGATGCCATTCATAAAAGCCAGTTCCTTTGACTGAAAGGGAGATCAGCACCCTAGCTTGACTGCCTCAGTAGATTGACCCAAATAGTCTACATACCGAATCTGGTGTTCTGTTATTCACCTTACCTACAGAAATAAGGCGATTAGACCAATGTTCCTTTGACCAGCAGCTGTCAGTGTGACCTTCAAATGATGCATCACATGTAAGGTCAATATTCAGCTTGAATGCCTTAGTACTGCACATCTGGATACCTATTAACAGGAAAAGGAAGCAAGCTCACTGGAAGGGATTAACAAGCATGAAAGAGGCAGTTGAAGCTGTCTGTATGAGGTGCTCATACACCAAACCGCTGTCATTTGATGCTATTTGGCTATTTGCCAGAAGATGGATTTTCCCCAGCCACTACACGTATTTCCAGCCCAGACCTGAGGAGTGTTTGAAACCTGAAATGTATCATAAGGCCCAGCCTGAAAAGGTTTGAATGGGAAACTCACATTCACCTTTTACTATTTTTTGCACCATACTGCTAGAGCAGGTTTGGCAGCTCCTCTCTTCAAGAGGCAAGCTAGTCTAGGCTGCTGTACCTTTGAATTTGGGCTGTGTGTCTGACCTTGGTCTGAGTTAATTATTTATTTACACTCACCGGCCACTTTATTAGGTACACTTCAACTGCTCATTAACACAAATATCTAATCTGCCAATGACATGGCAGCAAATGCATTTAGACAAGTAGACATGGTCAAGACGAGGATGAAGTTCAAACCAAGCTTAAGAATGGGGAAGAACAGTAACTCAAATAACCACTCATTACAACCGAGGTATGCAGAACAGTATCTCTGAATACACAACACCTCAAACCTTGAAACAGATGGGCTACTGCAGCAGAGCATCACACCGGGTGCCACTCTTCTGCTAAGAACAAACAACTGAGGCTTCAAAGTTCACAGTTCACATGGGCTCACCAATATTGGACAACAAAAGATCAGAAAACCATAGCCGGGTCTGCTGAGTCTTGATTTCTGCCATGAGATTTGGATGGTAGAGTCAGAATTTGCCACAAACAATATGATCCATCTTGCCTTGTATCAGCAGTTCAGGCTGGTGGTGGTGGTATAATGGTGTGAGGGATATTTTCTTGGCACACTTTCAGCCATTTAATACCAATTGAGCATAATTTAAATGACACAGCCAACTTGAGTATTGTTGCTGACCATCCCTTTATAACTACAGTGTACTCTTCTAATGTGTACAGCCAGCAGGATGACGCATTATATTGCAAAGCTCAAACCATCTCAGACTGGTTTCTGGATCATGAAAATGAGTTCACTGTACTCAAATGTTAATCTAATAGAGCACCTTTGGGATGTGGTGGAATGGGAGCTTCGCTTCATGGATGTGCAGCCAACATATTTGTAGCCACTGTGTGATGCTATCATGTCAATATGGACCAAAATCTTTGAAGATTTTTTTCAGCACCTTGTTGAAACTATGCCATGAAGAATTAAGGCAGTTCTAAAGGGAAAAGGCAGTCCAACCTCGAACTAACAATGTGTACCTAATAAAGAGTCCAGTGAGTGTATACGTGAGCACAAACTAGCCTGCCAAAAAAGCTTGCATTATGTCAGGCATCAAAGGTTTGCAGAGTATCAGCAATAATGCTTTAAGAGCATTGCCGGTGAGTAGGTGGTTGGTTGTGGATGTTTTAATTTAAGAGCATTGCAGATGGGTAGCATTAGGCCAGAAAAGGTAACATGGAATGTAGAAGAAATAGACTGGTATGTTAGATGTTAGATGTTCTCACTGCAGTTTTTAAAGGGAAGAACTAGAAGACAATGATCTTCCAACTATGTTGGGTCAAGAAGCTCTTACTTATTCGTTATCAGCAAAGCTAGGATACAGGCTTAGATCATCCTGCTATATCCAGAACCCAATGAGAACTCAAGATGTACAAGCCTGTAACTAGAGCACAAGCAAGATAGCAAAGTAATTAAGGATGTTAGCAAGTATTTAAAACAAATAATGTGGAAATACACTTAGATGGATGGTGGACATGCGCAGAGAAGAGCAAGATTTATTGGGCAAATCCAGAGTCTTAGTCGTTTGAACAGTCCAGGGTCAGTAAGCCAACATGGAGAGCCAACACATGACAACAGAAAAGGGAAGCAGTTGTAACAGGCTAGGAATCACACAAATACTATGATAAATGAAGACTGGAACTAACTAGGAAATACAAACAAGGGCTATGATATTACACACGAAAGACTGGATTAACACATGGAGACTAGAAGTACAATGACCAGCAAAACACAGACAAAAAGGCAGGATTTACATACACAGGGTAATCAGGACTTAACTAGACACAGGTGCAGCTCATGAGGGGCAGAGAAAAAGAAACTAAGGAACGAAACAACAGCAAGGAAGTAAAGCAAAAAAAAGACACAAGACAAGGAAACCATGGATACAATGATGCTAGGAGGGTGACCAGTCATGTTTACATGCCTGACAGACAGAGTAACAAAGTGTGTTGGTCTGGACGCTTTGTGATTTTCAAAGCTGAGAAATTGGTCATTCTTAGCTGAATGGGTTTCATGATGCTTAATTTATATTTAACCAAATGATGCCAAAAGAAGCCACCTCTTCCCATATCACTGTGTGGGTGTTTCACATAAACAAGTGTGAGACAAAGAATTGAGGCTATAGAGCTTCTTCTTGAAGCACATATCAGTGCCTTTAATGGTCAACCATTTTGCTCAGGGAGATTCCATGCCATTGTCTTTCATATTCTCATAAGAGGTTTTGTTACATCACCCTCCTGCTTATTTTCTCTCAGCGCTTATCCTCTCTGAAGCTGTCTCTAATTGCATCTGCCTCAGTCAGGGGACTATTGAAGAACAAAGTGCTGGATTACTCTGAAAGTAAAATTGAAACTGACACATCATAACAGTTAAATTACTAGGCAGCTAAAACACATTGGATAATATTAATCTCTAATAATAATCTCGCTTTTCTTCTCTTTCTCTTTTTTCCCCATCTAGGATGTATAATCTCTCTCAGCCTTTGAGCACTTATTATAGGCCTGAAGAATCTGATGACATCCCCTTTATCTGTTCAACAAATCGTGAGAATGGAATGCTGCGTTGCTCTGACGTTCCACCCCGCAGAGAGGGAGGAGCCTACTGTCAGCTAAGTGCGGATAATATCACAAATCGGACCCCTCGAGAGACCGGCCGTAATGGGTGTGTCAACTGGAATGTGTATTATAACAGCTGCAGAGCTAGCGAACACAATCCACACAATGGAGCCATCAACTTTGACAACATAGGATATGCTTGGATTGCCATCTTCCAGGTGTGTCCGATGCTGAAGTCTTTTCATAACCACAGCTGTCTGGATATTTCTGTGTGGGAAATCAATCCCAACCCGGCTGTGGCACTGAGATGTGTAAAAACTCCAGCAAGACTGTTGTGCATGATATGCTCATAGCAGTGCAATACCCATTACCTTTTCACTAACATGTGAGTGCCATTGCTTGAGAGTTGAGAATGGTTTACTGGCCAAGTAATATCTGCTCATCAGTAGTCTTGTGGTCAGAAACCTACAAGTGATGAAGTAGGTAAACAGTGATATGGCAACAGATATTTTTGTTGCATTGTCTGTTAATTATTATTGTAGTTTTGGTCATTGCAATACGCAAACGAGCCCAATGCTATATTGCTGTCAGTAATATACATGTGCGGGAATTTTATAGCCCCTTTTTTCAACATGTGTGTATGTTAGAAGAACCAGAAAAAGGAGCTGGGCATGTTTTTAGGTGAAGCAGTGAAAAGAAGAGCCATAAGAACCACAACATGAACCCCTTTTCATAACAACATATGTATAAAATATTTGCCCCATGCTGTTTGTGGCTCTTCAACGCTAAGAAACATTTAGTGTTATTTTAGACAAATTAAGTGAGCAGGCTCAAAGCTATGACTAAATCGATTTACTCCAGTAAGTAATGCCCTTGTCCCAGGAAATCAAGTATTTATCATGTTTCCAACTAATCAGATTGGTTGCAGCAAAGTTATATATCACGTTTGAGTAATCTGGTTGCTAAGGTGAAAGCAATTTATCATGCTCTGAGTAACCTGATCGGCCAGTTTTGTTCAACTGAGCTAAAGCAGCCTCAGATAACCTTTATTCTTGTCCAGTGCTCTAAACATCAAGAAACAAGTTTCCACCCTGATATTCAGATATATATGTCACGAAGTAATTGAAAGGGAGTAAATTCTCAAGTAAATATTTTAAATATTATTAATAATTTAAAAAGTAAGCAATTGCTATTTAAATATTCATATATGGTACTTAATATTGCAACGTAAATATGCATTATTAAAATAGATTTAAAATAAATGTATTAATATAATTTAAGTAAATTTAAAAAGGCATAAAAAGTAGTGTGAAGACTTTTCCATTTATTTTATTTATTCATTTATAATTTATCTGTCTATCTATTACTCAAATGTCAAAAACAACTTGAGTAAACATTGACTCCCTACTTTCTCCTCTTTGTGTTGTGTTTAGGTCATCACCCTGGAGGGATGGGTAGATATCATGTACTATGTCATGGATGCGCATTCCTTTTACAACTTCATTTATTTCATCTTCCTCATCATTGTAAGTATGTACAATGTGCTCATAAAATTGTTATTGATTTCTAAGCGCAAAAAAAAAATTGATCTTCCACACCTACAAATGTGGAACTGCCATATCTAGCAGGGCTTGTTTGGTATTGGAACAACATTTGCTTTTGACACGCAGATGTTACGTACACATGTCCATGTATCCATACAGGATCATACAAACACATGCACACTTCTTATCCCAAGTTTAACAAAGTTTGCATGATTTAAAAATCAAAGCATTCGGTTCTGAGCTCAGATGTCTTTCTGTATGTGTATTCGCTTGTGTGTAACTGTGTGCAGTTGTGTGTTTCATTTGCTTTTCTAGTTTAGATAAAACATGGGCGAACAATCTGGAGGATTAAAAGATTCCAATTTTACTTTCTTTCTTAAAAGTAATAACAGTAAATACAGGGGTGCTCTTTAAAAACACCACCACAGTCTGTTGTCAAACTGGAACTATTATGTAAGACTGAATGGGAGAACCCATCTTCAAGTTGTTACTGCACAGAACAAAAACAAAATAAGCAATAAAACAAAACAAAAAAAATGTGAAGGATTGAATTATCAATAAGAAAATGATGACTTAGGAACAAATGGTGATTAGTGTCTGACCCACCAGTGGTTCATATCCTTGCTTTTGTTCTAGCCTAGCACACAGTAGGGTCCCTGTCCCAGATCTGACCCATAAAATGTAAAGTGGTTATGGTTCCGACCTGGCTCATATATGGCACACAATTATGGCTAGAGGTACCCACTTGAATGGTAAAATTGAACAAAACTTCAACCATAAGGTGAGGCAGCCAAATAGCATTCTGCCACGACTCAACCCTCAAAATCCACAGCCTTCTCTGCAGCTTTTCTGGATTTCCTCATGGCTGCCATCTTACATACTACGATACCTAATGGGAAGAGGGCTTTGCTGAGCAGAAAACCCTCTTCGCCCGCCACCCAATACGGCTTTACTCCACTACCATGTCCTGATACTTGGCTTTCTTCCATTCATAGGATTCCTCTACTTGGTCTCCCCAGGAAACTGTCAACCTAAGCATAACCACCTGCCTGGTCACTCTGAACAGCAGTACTAAGTCTGGCCTCAGCATGATCATGACGATCCCTCAGGGGATTTAAGCTGGGTCCCATGTCTACCCTTAGCTGCCAGTCTCTTGCTGTTCCTAGCAGGCCTGTTGGTGGTCCTGGTTGCCTCTGGGGCTCCTCTCCTACCTTGACAAACATGATAAACTCTTTAAAGTTCTTTTAACAATGCTGTTTTATTGTCATTGTCATGTATGACTTGAGGGAGACTATGACCTATGATTCAGGTAACTGACCGGTATGGAGCAGTAATTACTCATGTGATAAGACACTGATGTTGCACTTGAGATAAGATGTCTAGCATTGATATATCGATATATAATATATATATAGCATAGTTTTTGTCCCCAAAGTGCTTGACTGCTGTGTATGATAAATTGATTTGTTGAAATGTGACTGATATCTCATGAAACATTGCTGGGTAACAGTGTTTGCAAATGCAAGTTTTCAAGATTGTTAGTCTAAAATTTACAAGAAAGATACTAGCTAATAATAGTGAAAAAAATTATCCTGGGACAAAATTATCCTCCCTTATTATTTATATGATTACAAGTTTAATGGCAGTATCACTCTAGTAATGGCAGTATCACTCTAGTAACAGTATCACTCTTTACAGGCAATAAAAATGTTTATTTCTGTCATAACTGCTAAATACTTTGTATACCACTAACTTAGCAAGATACCTGATACTCAAGATACAGATGTTTATGTGGCATTCCACATGTGGAATTAATCAGTCAGTCAGTAAACTGTAATGCTGGAGGTTCGTGTGGGATGCGGGGACGAGTTGTGTGGAACATAAACATGCGTTTTATTGTACATATAACATTCACATCTCAACACACACACCAATTCAGTCAAACACCGACAACACAAATGCATAAACGACCTTTATACATATATGATAACAACACAACGAGGAGCAGGTGTGAGACACAGGGAGGGCGTGCCCACATTGACGAACAAACACACACACACACACACACACAAGGAGACGTTCGGGAGGGAGGGGCTGTACTGTGACAGATCCCCTCCCCAACGGTGTGACTCTCTGTGTCGGGAGACAAAGCAACTGGGACAGACAATGTGATGGGGATGGACACAGTGGCAGGGACAGGTACAAAATTAAAGGAATTGTGGTAAAGAGTCCAGAGAGTCCTGGCCTGTCCCCCACTTGTCGGCTGGGCTGGGGTCCCCCTCTAGGGAATCCCCTCTAGGGAATCGCCCTTCGCCGATTTAGTGGGCGGTGACTTCTGCGCACCAGTTACAGGAGGCACACCAGTTGCTTTGCCTGTCTCTAGGGTGGGCACTGGTGTCACCTCCCCTTTGCCTCTATGAGGCTTAGGTACAGGTGCACAAGTTCCAGGGCTGTATGCCCAAGTGGAAGGAGTTTCCTTCCCGAATGCAGTCGCCTCTCTTTGTCCCGTACGGGATGGTTTGCTTGCTCCCGAGTGGCACCTCCTAGGCGACGCCTCGGGAGGTATCTTAAGTGCCGGAGGCTCGTCACTCTTGGAGTCTGCAAACTCTACGTCACTGATGTTGGGAGGATCCCCATAGAGGACTTCCTCCACCTTCATAGATGGATCCTCCCCATAGTCAAACCCCAAGTCCGACCGCAGACTAACGTCGCTGCACTCCCTGTTATCTCCATAATGTAAGGGTCGTAGGACCCAGCGGAGTCCACTTCCGTATGCCGATCCTCATAGTCCGGCTGGGGTCTGTAGGACTGCAGAGTCCGACCCTGGACCACACCCAGTGCCCCCCCCAAAATCATCCAGTCGCCTCCTCCCCTGTGGTGGGAGTATGGAGTGAGGCCAGGATGACGGAGGGTCTCGCTGCGCGGGTTGTGGAAGGGCGTTTACCTCCTTTCTTCCCCTTCCTTTTCTTGCTCTCCTTTTCAGGCATCCTTTGTTGGTTTCTGTAACGCTGGAGGTTCAAGCAGGATGCGGGGATGAGTTGCATGGAACATAAACATGCATTTTATTGTACATATAACATTCACGTCTCAACACACACACTAATTGGGTCAAACACCGACAATACAAATGTATATGATAACAACACAACGAGGAGCAGGTGTGAGACACAAGGAAGGCGTGCCCACATTGACAAACACACACACACAGACACACACGAGGAGACGTTCAGGGGTGAGGGGCCGTACCGTGACATAAACTGTATAACAGATTAGCCGAGTAGGAGATTCATGGAAGTATGCTTTGAGAATTGAGGATAATGTACAAGTCTAACCTCTGAATTTATTATTTATCTATGTTAGTTTCTTTATGAAGGAACAAGTGCAGCTAAATCAGGTTAATTTTAAGGCCCATGCCTTGACTTAACCATGATTTGGAGGATTCACTGTGTTACACATCCTATTGAATAGCCCTTCTTTCTAACAAAATGTTTGTTTGATCTTGCTTCAGGTGGGCTCCTTTTTCATGATCAATCTGTGCCTGGTTGTCATAGCAACGCAGTTCTCGGAAACCAAGCAGCGCGAGAACCAGCTGATGCGGGAACAACGGGCCCGCTTCCGTAGCAATGACTCGACACTTGGTAGCTTGACCGAGCCCGGCTCCTGCTACGAAGAGTTGCTCAAGTACCTCATCCACCTCTGCCGCAAGCTCTGTCGTTTTCTCAGCAACACCTGTAGCAGGCTGTGCCCGTGGCGTCGGGGAAGGAGCTCCACCCCTAGCAACCTAGCTCCAGGGAGTGCAGTCAACAGTCCCTGGAGCAGCAAGGAGAAAGCTGACCATGCACGAGAACAGTTCTGCTACCATTGCCCCCAGCAGTGCGTTGGCAACGGGGCGGACACTGGCGCGCTGGAAATGAAGACCCTTCAGCTGGACTGCGAATGTCCCCCTCCCAAACCAGCTGCTCTCCTACCCCTCAGTGCGAGTGGCCTGCACACAAGCTACCCTACCATCCTGCCATACACGTTTCTCACGCGAGTGCGTGCAGCGAGACGCTCTGGTCATGCAGCTGGGGTCAGGGGCGCTACACAACACGGAAACTGGATACAGGGCGGGTACCAAGATGCCTACTACAGACCGAAGAATGGTGAGAGTACATACACAAGGATATTTGTATAAGAATATCCCAGGGAGTAACTACCGTGTACTGTAGTAAAAGATGTAAAAGATGCAGAGGTAGTCAAAATTGCAGTGAAGTTTCCAAAGAAACAGAATGTTTCAGACAAATATCCTTTATCAGATGTGCAAGCAAAGTTCTTCTGAAGCTTCAAGTGCTGAAAATACACTGCCACCTTGGAATCTTCACATATATGTACAAGCACGTAAATGCAAAAGAGGAACACAAACACACATAGTCAGGTTTTTCCAGGTAATGTTCTTGGTTCTTGTGCACAAGAACATTAGGGGGCAGGACACTCGAACATTAGGGGGCAGGGCACAAGAACATTAGGGGGCAGGGCACAAGAACATTAGGGGGCAGGGCACAAGAACATTAGGGGGCAGGGCACACTGGAAACACTGCAACCTTCAGCTGGTGGATGTTTTAAATGCTTCACTTGAGTGAGCTGGTGAGCATTAAGTGTGTTCCTACGTCTGCAAAGCCCAAGGTCCAATTTAATAATTCTGACAATGAAGACATCTGCACACTGTATACTTAATATGCTCTAATAATTCTAAATTGAATCCACATAAATGGGAACACAGACACACATCCTCAAACCCTCAGACAATCTCCATTCTTAATTTTTATTGCCACTTAATTGTGCAAGCTATATAAATTAAGACGTGATTTGCTGTATTAGTCTTTAAATTTGCTATTTAAGTTTCTGCCGCTGCCTTTGCCACTCTAACGTTTTTCAGTTTTTCACAGAACACGCTTCATGACATACGGATTAAACAAAATGAAATAAGATGGCCAATCTGACCACATGGTCTGTGCGTGTGGCCAGCGCGAGTAGTCATTTGCACAGGCCGGCGGATCCGGATGTGGAGAGTGGCACCAACCGTCTCACTTTGCCCCTGCACAGGTGCGGGCCTGGCCCCCCCGACGCAGGCCGAGCGCCCTGTGTGTCCCGTGTGTGGCCACGAGGGTGACAGCCCCATCGATGAGGGTGACCCAGACACCAGGCCGAGGGAGGGAGGGGCTAACAGCTGCATCAGTGTGTGCATCCACTGCAGTCGCACCATGCTGGGAAGGATCGTGGACAGCAAGTACTTCAACCGGGGGATAATGATTGCCATCCTCATCAACACACTCAGCATGGGAGTGGAGTACCATGAGCAGGTGGGACACACACACACACACACACACACACACACAATTTACATCACGCACACATATACCAGGCTGGTCCTACTAGACTAAGGAACCATTTTAAAAGACAATCCTTTCTTTTCCATTCCACTTCCATACCTGTTATTCTTGTTTCACCAGAGCAGTGATGCATTCACTGAATCAGTGCACCGAATGCAAATTCCTAGCAGTTTGGCTGCACTGATCCTCTAATAGCAATGTGTGATCAAACTGCCCTTGCATCGAATTGAATGACTGTACTGAATAAATCAGATCAGTCGAACATTTCAGGGCCAGAAGAGAAGGGGAATTTTTTTCAGGCAAATGCCAATAGCTAAGTATAAACAATGCCATCGTTTAGCCTGGTTCATTTGCTCAGTTTTATTTGTGTAGTGACTTTTCCACAACACAGTTGTGGCTCTACACACATCTCCATCCAGACCCTTAATGAATGAGGCTCCAAGCCTCGCCTGATGAGCACGACGGTGTGATGGAGGAGTCTCAACAGCAACTCAGAAAGAAATCTCACCTTGGTGGCACAGAAGAGATCCGCACACGAACAGAATTCGGACGAGCGTGATTTAAAGCGACAGAAGCACATGGTTGCATACACAGGAAGCCCTGTGTAAAGAGTCAGTAACCAACCGTAAACACCGTAAAAGTAACCATATCAATTCTGAAGATGGGCTGTGTTGAGGATTGAAGAAGCACAGGTACATGGCAGCACAAGTGTTAGATGAGGAAAATTATTGTGTTATGGAGACCAGTCTGCCATCAAAGCCATTTAAGCACAGGAGAATGTGTACATACACATATCAGCCTACAGAAGGAGGAGCCTCAGACCTCAGATCAGATCTATGCATAAACTTCAGAGTCCTTTGGAACGATATGCTGATCCCTCTTTCTACTGACATCACTGACATTTTGGTGAAAGTTTGGTTGACAAACTGAACAGAATGTAATTGAAAAATAAGTAGAACATAATAGATCATCTAAGTAGAATGTAATAGATTCATGGGCAAAGCAAATTGCCAGTTTGTGTGTGTGTGTGTGTGTGTGTGTGTGTGTGCATGCATACGTGTGTGTGTGTGTGTGTGTGTGTGTGCGCGCGCGCATGTGTGTGCATGCATGCATGAGTAAAATAATTGTGTGCCTGAGCATTGAGAGTGATTCATTTGAGGCAGACGGCTTTCACACCCTTGCCAGGGAAATGATTATTTACATTACAGTAGACACCCATAATAGTAGGTTCCGCCTGCACTTTTGTGCAATAGAGAATGAAGCAGAGAAAACACAAATGTGGCATCTACCGAAGTGTGTGTTTGTGTGTGTGTGTGTGTGTGTGTGTGTGTGTACGCAAGTGCATGCGCGTGTCTCCGATATCTAACTGTATTTAAACTAAGCTGTGCGAGTTAATATGTGTCAGTCCTTCACATGCATGACAATGGTCTTATGTTATTAATACGTGTCTAAACAAATATACTTAAGCACATTAGGGAACACACACACACACACACATACATGCGCACTGATATACACATGTTAGCAGAGCTTGGGGTAACAGTTTGCCATTTCATTTGCCATTTTGGCACGCCGCATGAGCTACGCACAGATCGTGGCTGTCATTTTGCGCATCCAAGCGAAAGAAATCCATAACGAGCAAGTGCAATTTGAAATGTGAATGAACAAGATCAGTCCTGAAATGTTTCTCTGTCTCTCTCTCTCTCTGCCTGTCTGTGTCTCTCTGTCTCTCTCTCTCTGCGTGTCTGTGTCTCTCTTTCTCTCTCGCTCTTCACCCTCTGTTTTCTCCCTCACTCCCTCTCTCATCCCCACACACCCCTCCACCTCTCGTTCCACAGCCAGCTGAGCTGACAGATGTGTTGGAGATCAGTAATATAGTCTTTACCAGCCTGTTTGCCCTGGAGATGCTCCTCAAACTCGTGGCCTGCGGTCTGATCGGCTACATCAGCAACCCCTACAACATTTTCGATTTGATCATTGTGATCATCAGGCACGGCTCCGAATCCGTTCCCGCTTCTTTCAATTTATTCTCAAAACACCTCTGAATAAATGGCGTCCTAGTCAACGCTGTTGTGGGTTTTTTCACCCAACAACCTTATTCATTAAAGCAGGGGGCTACCTTATTACTGCCGCACAGATATGCCTGCATGATATAACAATATTGTCAGATTCGTTGAGCCGCTATTCAGGTGGTGCATAATTGATGAAGTGTCAGTGAAACCACTGCGTTTTTCTTTTTTTTTTAATTAATTAATTTATTTATTTATTTGGATTTCCTGTTTTCATGTTACACTCTAAGTGCCACAAACAAAAACCACAAAATAATTAATTGCATTGTGTAATTACGGCCCTCTCACACTGTAGGCCTGTTATTCAGCTACTAACCTCAACGCATGTTATTCGGTAACCGCTCTGAACTCTCTATGAACTGTTTACGAACTGGTATGAAGGGAATGTAGTTAGAAGGATAAGGAAGGGAAGTCTTGGCCGCACTGGGGTAACGAGGCTGACATTACAACCCTCCCACCCCTCACCCACCCACCCACCCCACCCCTTCCTCATCCTCCCGGCAGCGTGTGGGAGATCATGGGGCAGGCAGACGGCGGCCTGTCGGTGCTCCGGACATTCCGGCTGCTCCGCGTGCTGAAGCTGGTGCGCTTCCTGCCGGCTCTGCGTAGGCAGCTAGTGGTGCTGATGAAGACCATGGACAACGTGGCAACCTTCTGCATGCTACTCATGCTCTTCATCTTCATCTTCAGGTTGGGTGGAGGGGGTGGGAGTGTGTGCATTTGTGGATCGGATGACTGCAAGTGCTAAAATGCTTATGTATGCATGTGTGTCTGTACATATGTATTGTTGTGTGTGTGTGTGTGTGTGTGTGTGTATTTATAAATGTAATGTAATTTTAATGTGTATGACAAATTCAACCACTATTCACATATAGTTAAACCAAAATGGTCCTTTGGTCATTCACACTGTGGAGTGTGGGGAGTGTCGCTTGTAGACTCAGGAACAGAACTGCAGATTTTATTATGAGTGCCAACCCATGTTCTGTTTTCTGTCTCCTCTCGGCCCCTCCCCCATCCCCCACACCCCCTCACTCCCCATGTCTCTCTCTCTCTCTCTTGACCGCTCCATCTCTCTCTCTCTTTCTCTCCTCTCTCTCTCTCTCTCTCTCTCTCTCTGCAGTATACTGGGGATGCATCTGTTTGGGTGCAAGTTCACTCTGCGCTCAGAGGGGGGGGACACCGTCTCTGACAGGAAGAATTTTGACTCACTCCTCTGGGCTATCGTCACAGTGTTCCAGGTCGGCATTCTCTCGCTATTCCCTGGCACTTGTCAGAATATATTCCCGCAGGCTTTCATGCAGGCTAGTGCAGTATTAAAAGTTAAAATAGCCTCAAACGCATTAAACAGGAAATGACAAAAAACATACACTGGAATTTGTGATCCTTGAAAGTGCTGAAACTGAAGTCAAACTCCAAAAGCACTAAGGATTTTTTGAAAATGCTCTTTCGGCTATCAGTCTCAAAGAAGATGTTCAATAATAGAGATGGCCAAAAGTGTGTGTGTGTGTGTGTGTGTGTGTGTGTGCATCTAATTGTGCTTCCAAAAGCTTCTACAGCTCTGTTCAGTCTAAGAATTGCTTACGTCATCAGGCATGGCCGGCATTATTACAGCAGGATTAGGTCATCGACCTTTGACCCTGCAATATTGGTAGCATGATGAGGTCAGTGGGAAGCTGGAGGCTCTTGTGTAAATGATGATATGGTTCCGTATTAACTCCAGGCTCTAAGGGATGCTATGGAGGTCAGGGATTCTCTAGCAGTGGAAATGCAGTTTAATTTCCCTAATCCAACTCAGTGGGTGGTGTGTGTGTGTGTGTGTGTGTGTGTGTGTGTGTGTGTGTGTACGCACACAGTATACAGTAGCAGAATATACAAGGTAAAGTGTACTTTCTGTTTCCTCTGTTCTAAATCAAGCTAGAGCAGAAGCGAGGGCAGGCAACCCTATGTAAAAATGGCCTCCCTCGGGGAGAATCCAGATGAAGGTGCGTTTTGACTCTGTAGTTGCATATTCAGTGAACCAAAGGTGGGAAACCATATCTAGGCTAAGGATGAGGTTGAATGTAAACAGACACTTTTTCTTCAAGCTCCTCCTGCTCTCGCTTCTATAAACAGTAATATTTCAACGTTGCACTCAGTCAAAGAAGCAGCAGCGCGCGTAAGTGTGTGTGTGTGTGTGTGTGCGTGTGTGTGTGTGTGTGTGTCTGGGCATGTGGGTGTTTGTGTGAATTGCTGGCATCAGCTGTTTTGAGTCAGGGCAACCACGTGGCTGTTGTACAACTCCAATTTTACAGTATCTTGGCAAGTGTTTTTCATATGGTTGTCAGAAATATTTATATTTATTAGAGAAATTGAGGCTGTCGTGGGGCCTGGTTAAGCAGCACAATTTAAAATCATTTGTATTTCCTGTCACCAGAGTGCCTAGTTGTTGGACATGTTACATCATGTTACAACATGTTATAGCACTTATATAGGCTCCTGTATTGTTTTTTTTGTTTTGTTTTTTTAATGTGATCTTTTTTTATGTGCCTGAAAAGTTGCATAATGTCCTAGAATTCTAAAGTAACAGCATGGTAGATGCTGTTACATGGAACATTATGGAGTCTGTTGTGTGTCTCTATAGGAGTATGTGATCTTGGTCAGTTTTTGCAGATGGTACTTCTAAGAGCTTGTATGCATACCCCTCTCTCTGTCTCTCTCTCTCTCTCTCTCTCTCTCTCTCTCTCTCTCTCTCTCTCTCTCGCTCTCTCTCTCTCTCTCTCTCTCCCCCTCTCTGTCTCTCTTAACACACTCCATCTCCTTGCAGATACTGACCCAGGAGGACTGGAATGTAGTCTTGTATAATGGCATGGCATCCACGACGCCCTGGGCCGCTCTGTACTTCGTGGCTCTGATGACCTTTGGAAACTATGTCCTCTTCAACCTGCTGGTGGCCATTTTAGTGGAGGGCTTCCAGGCCGAGGTAAAGGGTCAAAGGGGAAAGGAGGCAGCAGCTCCTTTCACGTGTCTATGCCATGGTGGGGGCAGAGCGGTCGTGTCGGTGGTGCTAGTGTTGGGGGTCTTGTTTTCACGCCTCAAGCCCAGTGCCTTCTTCAGCTGGGGTGGAAACCAGAAACCGAACAGCACAGAACATCAGTGTCGCCAGGGACGGGTGGGGGGCGTGTGATGTGATTGTGGCGCGGGTGACAGCATCTTGGAAAGGATTCCTTGAGGAGAATGACTTATTGACCTATTGACCTCTGACCTATTCCCCCGTGGCCCCCTCATGGCAGACCGGCTCGCAAGCCGAGCTGTCACTCATCGTCCAGGCCAGCGTTTCCCCGTTATCCTTTGCTTAGGGGTGAAGCTGAGTTCAGCTCCGACAGAGAAGTGCGAATTTGAACCGGGGGTTGAATTCACTAGAGTCCGTGCCGCATCGGGTCAGAATGGTTCAAATTGAGCTGGTCAGATTGGTGAGTTTTTAATCATGAGGTCTAGACCGCCCTTAACTCTGCATGCTTCCTGGAGGGGATGTGAGGTGTGGAGAGGAGAAGAGGGGAGAGATTATGAATGGGTAAAGAGCAGCCATTAACCATAGACAAGAGGAGAGAAATTAACATCCTGCTCTTGTTCTGTAACTTACTTACTCCTCTGAAAGAGGCAAGAAGAGAGATTAGGGAAGATTCAGGAGCATCATCTAGTGGCGAATATCCCATGAGGCTTTCTGTAGGCAATGCATCAAAGGCATGTATAAACACTGCACTGGAGTTTGTGTATAATTTCCCTGCAGTTCAGAATTAGGTATTTGAATCGCTGCCAAGGCTGTGTGTGTGTGTGTGTGTGTGTGTGTGTGTGTGTGTGTGTGTGTGTGTGTGTGTGTGTGTGTGTGTGTGTGTGTGTGTGTGTGTGTGTGTGTGTGTTTGTGTGCATGTAGGCGATAATGCCGCACTACCTGAGCACAGCTGTCGCGAGTATGTGTTTGATACCGAAACGCTTTCACTCAAACTCCCTTTGTTGCCTGCTTCTTTTCTCTTCTGTCTTTTAATCTTTCTATAGTCCTTTGTCAAGGATATATCACAAATACCTCCATGCAATAGCCTGGACACACACACACACACACACACACACACACACACACGCACACACACACACACACACATACTCTCTCTCTCTCTTATCCAAAGAAATGGCAAGGATTCAGATTCTACTCAGCTGATTATTTTTCCAAGCTGGCCATTGCATGATACCATGGTAGTATGCCATTAGAGTCACTTAGAGTGGTGAGGTTAATTACATCCTAAAATTCTAAATAAATCACGAGACAGGAAGACATGGTGCACACTCTCTGACCAGAACGTGAAGACAAAATTGAACAATTAGTGAACATGACCCAAGCCACAGTGTTAAGAACATTGTTTCTGATTTCCCAGTAATTATTGATAAATGTTTTTTCTTCTTTATCGGTCTCTTTATTTTTCTTTGTCTCTTTGTCGTTCTGTCTTTCTATCTCTCTCTCTGACTCTCACTCTTTCTCTCATTCTCTCTCTCTCTTTGTTAGGGTGATGCCAGTAGGTCAGAGAGTGATGATGATGTTTTATCCTCTGACTTTGATGAAGAGGACAAATTGAGAGAGCTGATAAATTCAGGTACTCGCACATCTGTGTGCGTGTGCAAACTGCGTGTTTCTGTTTATGCAGGTTTGTGCAGGTGCATGCAGATTTTGTTGTTGTTGTTGTTGTTGTTGTTGTTTGACTGACGTTTGATCCCAGGGTCAGAGGTGAAAATGCACACATTGATGCCCATCTCCAACGGACACCTGGAGCCCAGGGCAGCCATGCCCCCCTACAGCACACATACAAACCCCTGTGCCTCGCCCTGGACTGACGTCTCCCACGTCGATAGCCAATCACGACGCAGCAGCAACGCATCTAACGAGCACCACGACCAGCGATCTCTGGTGGGCACAGCTCCATTACCCTTTCATTCAGCCAACGCACAAACACCAATGTGTACACTCACTCACTAAGATCCAATACTATCAGACAGCTAGTGTTTTTGATCTCTGTGCATATAATATAAATGGGTGAGCAAATTCGATTTATTTTCTTTGATGTGGCACTCATAGCAGTACAAAAGTCATTGGTCTTCCAGAGATGCCATTGGTACTGATAACACAAGCTGCTGGTAATATAATAGTCTTTCACATGCTTTCAGATAGTAATGCTGATTCTCAACTCTCAATAAGAGTGAAGATGTGCTTAAAAAATTAGGAAAAATTTAAAATATACACACAATGCAACAAGTAAACAACACAGGACTACAAACACCCACAATAATAAATAATAATAAAACATTGACTAGCAAGCTGCAAGCTCTGAGGTATTCAGATCTGTAAATTAATTCACTGTATTGTGAGATAAATTCCATTCCAGCACTCATTTTAAATGAAAGTGTATTAAGGCTAAATGCTTGTTTATTGTGCTCTGTTTCAAAACAGCTCAGCAGTCAAGTGCTGAGTATTTCTAAATGTCAAGAGAGTTGTAATGAGTGAAATGAATGCCAGGCCCCTAAGAGAAACGGGAGTAGTGGTGGAATCTGCATACTGCAAATGACGGTCAACTTTTTTGACGAAACAAGTGCCGTGTTCATGCAATTACTAATAGCAAATTGACTAGAAGCAAAATAGGTTAGTTAGCAACTGACAGGTTGACCTCTGGCATGCAATTCAAACTTTAATTTCTATTAAAAATTCCTAATCTAATATTCTGAAATGTGGAGAATAACACAAGAATGTGGGGTAAAACAAAAGATTTGAAATGTCATAAGTTGCCAGTTTGTGTGTGTGTGTGTGTGTGTGTGTGTGCGCGTGTGTGTGTGTGTCTGCGCACGCGTGTGTGTGTGTGTGTGTGTGTGTGTGTGTGTGTAGTCCAGCCTATGGGGAAGCCGTCGCTCCAGCTGGAACAGCCTAGGCCACGCCCCAAGCCTCAAGAGGCGTGGTCAGTCAGGAGAGCATGAGTCACTCCTCTCAAGCGAGGAGCGGGACAGTTTCGATGACGACCAATCAGAGGAGGGGAAGTCCAGCAGGACGGGCAGCCTGGGTGGAGTTTCACGCCTCGAGTCGTTCGATATGCCTGACTTCCTGCAGGTCCCGCCCATGTCACGCCCCTACATGGAATGTAACGGCAGAGTAGATGGATCCGGTCCTTCCTCTCCACACAGATCTCGGCGGGAGGAGAACTCTCACATGCACAGCGAGGAGGATGATGACTTGGATGAGGTTGAAGCTGCTGTCTGTCTTTTCCGTCTTTCTGGCTGTAACTGTAACCATCTCCATCTGTCTCTGATATTGTCTCTCTCTCACCTGAGTCCTTTCTGGTACAGGCTCATCGTTTCTTTTCATTTCACCATACTATCCACGTAATACTTCATTCTCTCTTTTTCCACCTTTACCTGACTGAAAAGTGAAGTCTTAAAGTAGCTCACTACATAATGAGCAGTCCTACATTTTGCCAGTACAACTGCCTAGGTAGGCTGCATTTGAACTGAAATGGAGTCTTTTTTTTTTCCAATGAGCTTGTCAGATGACAATAGCATGCCATTCCTACCGCTTTATAAAAGCTTTGACTGCATATTTGGTCCTTGAAAACTGGAAAAGTGTGTTTGTGAAAACTGCTGGCTAAATAATTGGCTGACCGGCTGCAGACATGCACATGCCCACGTTCTAGATTTTATTTTACCAATCATATAAATGGGATGATAGAGTAGCTATCACTGCAGTGGACAACTGAATTGTAAGAAGCTAGTGCTAACTAGTTATAACTAGTATACAACAGGTTATTCAGCGAGATGGACATCTGAAACATTAGCACAAGGTGTCTAAGATAGCTATCTTGCCAATCTATGAACACCCAAGTTTGTGTGTGTGTGTGTGTGTGTGGGTGTGTGTGTGTGTGTGTCTGTGTCTAAATGTTTTGCAGAACTGGTGCATTATGCTGAAGAAGATACTGGAACCATATAAACCCCAGTGGTGCAGAGAACATGAGGACTGGTCATTTTATTTATTCTCACCACAAAATAAGTGAGTATTCATACATGAGCCAGGACACTGCTACATGCTGCAGGGTGAAAAATATTGGTCCCCAAGCAATTGGACTTTGTACACTCATGAAGCAAATACACCCACTTCAAACCAGCACCAATACACTGATATGGCTGTCTGTTTCTCCACCTCTCTTTCTCTGTGCAGGTTCCGTGTGCGCTGTCAGAAGATCATCACTCATAAGATGTTTGATCACATTGTCCTGATCTTCATCTTCCTCAACTGCATTACCATCGCACTAGAGAGGCCTGACATCCAGCCCCAGAGCATGGTGAATTAAATTTCCATGCCCTTACTTCACTTCATTCCATGCCCTTACTTCACTTCATTTAATTTGCAACATTTTTTGATAATGCAATAGTCATTTGTACCACGGTACCAAACTACCCTTAACCTTCCTGCTCCTGTGAGACTACAGCTCCCTCCCATCAGTCTCATTCAAAGCTGGAACAATTGTAAATATTCTTTTGTTCCAATTTAATGGCATTGCTCCATCCGCCCATCTTTCACCTGCTCAGAAATTCCTGTTTTTATGTTGAATATTGCATCGCTGTATGAAGTGTCCTGTCAATTTATCTTGCAAATGATCTTCTCCCTTGTTTATAGGAGCGTGTGTTCCTCAGTGTGTCTAACTACATCTTCACTGTGATCTTTATAGCTGAGATGACTGTTAAGGTAGACAGTAGAGATGCGCGTGCACACACACACACACACACACACACACACACGCTCAATTGCATCTGACATCCCTATTTTAACCTTGTGGGTGCCAGTGTCATTCTTTGTTGTTGTATGTAATATGCACTTATTTGTGTGGTGTTATATTTCTATTATATTGTATTATACATGACAGAGCATGTGTGGGTGTGTGTGGGCAGGTGGTGGCCATGGGGCTGTATGCAGGGCCCGGCTCATACCTGCAGAGCAGCTGGAATGTGCTGGACGGCCTGCTCGTTTTCGTGTCTGTGGTGGACATCCTGGTATCACTGGCCTCATCCGGCGGCAACCGCATCCTGGGTATCCTACGTGTGCTGCGACTCCTGAGAACCCTGAGACCGCTCAGGTGATTGGGGGGGGGTTCAAATTTGTCATTAAAGACTCTGTTTGAGCAATGTGCTTTAAAGGTGCCCTAAGCATTTAATCAGTATTTTTAAATTGTCCTCCGATGTCTATATAGAAGACATGGGACTTTTGTCAGGGCGAAAAATACCCAGATACAGTTAAACACACTAATTTACAACTCTGATTTGGTACTGGAATTAAATGAGCTATTTTCTTTAATTTACAATCCTTTTTTGGTGGGCTTTTAAATAATTGATGAACTCTGCTCTGATAGGTTGGTTTACAGCAAGGCACCATGCTCACACAGGATTAGCAGATCAAAATCAATCGCTAGCTAACTGAGAGGTGAACAAATGTTTAGTCATGCCACTGTATATGTTTGAGCCTGCATCAGAGGATATTTCAGTTGTCAAACAAAACCGACTGACCAGTCTTATCAAATGACAGTAATTTTCACTTCAGTGCAGAAGCTAATGATAACTAGAAGGTTTGCTAGCTAGCTATATGCCTAGATTAGCTATCTCTAAGCAACTAAACTAATTTGCTAGTTGACTAGCTAGCTTCTGAGTTATGTATTGTTGAATTATAAATGAGAGATTTACCTGACAGATTTATACATCAGATGATCCCGCTTCATCTGACAAAAAGCAAATAAAATCACATAGCTAGCATAGGTTTGTAGCTTCTTACAGGTTGCAGTTGGGCTTGGGGTGCCAATAAAGTTGGAAGCCCTCTTTTGAGTGTCAAATGCTGAACGTTTGAGAATCTGTCTGAATGAAATGTGCAGAGCAAACTAACATTTTGTATGGGATCCTGTTAACCATGTGTGTTGTGCTGTTGTCATTTTGTTCTTCATAATAGTTACCTGCAGAAGAGTTTCGGCTATGCTTTGGGTTGAACATAGTCTGGTGTATGCACATTTTAGCAGTGTAAATTTTGGAATTGGAATCAGCTTTTTATGTCCCTGTTTTGATTATGCAGATTTTACATTTGAAGGAGGTGACAACAGATTTTGAGATTCATGGTATGCTAGTTACATGTACCAAACTCTCCTTATTCAGTTATGCCAAAGTAAATAGAGTTTTCCTTTCTATGACACCTTTAAAGATTTAGTTTCTTAAATATGAATTTGTACTATGTGAATATCTATATATTCTGCTGATCTGAGATTGAAGATCATGGTTAAGCTGGGCATCACTCATACCAGACCAAGACCAAGTGATGAACCTAAAAGGCTGCTGGAAGATGTGAATGCAGCACTACAGATGATCACTACTGTGACCACCACTGAAACAACAAACTCATATACACCACAGCAACAGTAATATTTGAGATACTTGGCTACAAGATGAACATCATCAAAGAGCAGGATCCTAGATGCAGAAGGAGGTTTGAGGCCAAGATAAGGGCAATATAGAGAGAAGTCAGCCAGCTATCAGAAGTGCAGAAAAGCATGATGAAATTAGCTGAGAAATAAAACAAGCTGTCCATACCTGAGGCCTTCGAGACTGACCATCAAAGATCAACAGCTCTGGTTGCCCACCTGAAGAGGTACACATGAGAAGCAGAAGCCAGGAGAATAAATACGATGTTCTCCCATGAGCCATCTAAAGTGCCAGATAACAGCATGAGAACAAACTCTCCAAAGTTGGAGACCGAACAATAACGGAAAAGCATATGGGAGAAGAAACAACAATGCACTGTAGTTATTGAACCTGAGAGGAGACCACAGAAACATCTCTGAAAGGATCTAGTAACTGAAGTCTGGACAGTCCTGATCCTGAAGGAACCACAGAAAGGGGTAGTTCCATCAAATACCAGCTGATAACCTGCCTCTGCGCAACATGGAAGATCCTGTCAGGCATCATTGTGGCTAAGATGAGTTCAGGGAGGTTGCTCAATGCTTAGTACATGACTCAAAACATGAGCAAGGCCCATAAAGACATTGGCATGAACACCAGAGGAGGCAAGCACCAGCTACTGGTGGATAAAACAATGACTTGAGACTGTAAGACCAGGCAGATCAACCTGTGCACAGCTTGGAATGACTACAAGAAAGCATATGATTCAGTGCCCCACACATGGATCCTGGAATGCTTAATGCTGTGTAACATCAACAGGACTCTAAGTGCCTTCATCAAGAACACAGTGAAGCTGTTGCAGACATGCCTAGAGGCCAACTTCAGGCCAATATTATGAGTCACCATTAACAGCCAAGGATATGCCCTGTCCCCAGCTGCTGTTCTGCATAGGCCTGAAGCATCTCAGTGAAATCATCACCAAGCGTGGTTATGGATGTCACTGGCTTCCATCTCTGGCAGGGAGGGTTTCACTCCAATATAGATTAATAGAGGCTGGGATCTACCGCACCAGGTAGGACCCCAGATGCAGGCTGTGCAAAGATGCCCCTGAGACAATCCAGCACATAACAGTGAGATGCAAGAAAAGATGTGGAAGCCGAAAGCAACAGTGGAGCTGTGACCCCCAAACTGGGAGAATGGCTCCAGTAGATCCCAGGAACAACATCCGATATTTACGTACAGAAGAGTGCAGTCCTGAGAACAGCTAAGATAAAATGCAGATAAGACTAACACTAAGATAAGACTGCGCAGGGCAAGTGGGAAATTTTTGTATATATTGTATAGCATTTACAATGTATGTATAGTGTGCACAACTAGAAATTTATTATTAATAATAATAATAATAATAATAATAATCAAATAAAATAACATTTATTTATATAGCACTGTTTACAGCAGATGTCAAAACAAAACAGCTTTACAAATGTCCAAGTCAAAGCCCCCAGTGAGCAACCCAAGTGCGACAGTGACAAGAAAAAGCTCCCTAGAGCATGAGGAAGAAGCCTTGAGAGGAACCAAGACTGTAGCTGCTGAGCTACAGCTTTTACTAGGACCTTGGAAATAAATGGAAGGTTTGAGATTGGCCTGTAGTTTGACAGCTGACATGAGTCAAGGTTAGATTTTTTGATAAATTGTCTGATTACTGCTAATTTGAAAGATTAAGGAACAAAGCCAAGGTTCAAGGAGGAGTTTATTAAATTTAGTAAAGGTTCAATTACTTCAGGTAGGATTACCTTAAGAAAGTGTGTGGGCAGTGACTCTAGTAAGCCAGTGGAGGATTTTGAGTACAAGATCAGAGATGTAAGTTCTGGCTCTTGGATAGGTGTAAAGAATTCTAGAGTCTGTTTTGGATTGGTTGTTCTAATCTCTAAGTAGCTGCCCGATGTCACGTTAATACTCTTAATGTTATCTCGAATGTGCTTAATTTTCTGATTAAATAAATTATTATTATTATTATTAATAATAATAATAATAATAATAATAATAATAATAATAATAATATTAATATTAATAACTGTCTGTAGTGCCTAATCTAATTTAAGTAATGATGCATTTTTTCCACTTCTTTTTCAGTTTAACGATATCGGAGTAAGATGTGCTGTCCATGGTTCTGAAATGGCACTTATTGTAGATGGCAGCAAAGGGGCAGCAGAGGGTGTTTTATACCACTCTATGAGGAGTCACTACATGGGTCTGATGGAGTCACTGAAATGTGGTCTTTGTGTGTGTGTGTGTGTGTGTGTGTGTGTGTGTGTGTGTGTGTGTGTGTGTGTGTGTGTGTGTGCGTGTGCGTGTGTGTGTTCAGAGTCATAAGCAGGGCTCCAGGACTAAAGCTGGTGGTTGAAACACTGATAACATCTTTGAGACCAATAGGAAATATTGTACTGATCTGCTGTGCTTTCTTCATTGTGTTTGGTATACTGGGAGTCCAGGTAAAAGTACACAGACACTTGTGCCATATGTTAGAACTTATTAATATATATATATATAAAAGAGCTGTTTAATGTACTCAATCATTAATAAAATGTTCTAAATGTTTTACAGTGGTTATTTGGGTACTAGCCATGTGTAATTTCTTTATTCCTCATTTGTAACACAGTGCTACCTAGAATATAGTTACAGCTACATTATGGTACTCAAACATTACCTGAAGCATAACTATCATGCCAAAAATTAAAAATGTTTTGTTCAACCCCAGTTTAAATGCAGAAGTTCATATAGAGGTCTGAAATAACAAGCAGCAAATAATGATTTCCTGTGCTCACTTGAACTTTACTGGGAGTATATGGATTTATTACAGATCTTTAGTTGGCTAGGATAATATGGAGTAGTTATCTTCATTGACATGCAGTGAAATATTGATGTTAGCCTACTGGAAGTCATGCCAACTGTTATCCATAATCCATCACTAATAATTACTTCATATCTAGCGTGGTCTTTCAAAAACCTGGCTATTGACTAGCTATCAACTAAGTAATCTGATGGCCACTTTATAAACTACTCATGCTAAATCTAATCAATCCTTGCCTGGAGGCACATTCCTAAAATACAGTTCAGCGTCAGCATATTATTTTTTCATAGTGTGCCAATGAATTACGCCAATGAGCCTTTTTGTCTCTCTCTCAGCTCTTCAAGGGAAAGTTTCATCATTGCGAAGGCTTTGACACCAGAAACATCACCAACAAATCAGAGTGTCTGCGGGCAAAATACAGATGGGTCCGCCGCAAATATAACTTCGACAACCTGGGCCAGGTATGACATGACACACACACACTCCTGCTTCAACCTCAGTCAGGTATGACATAACAGACACACTACTTCAACCTAGGCCAGGATTGACATGACATACGCGCTACCGCTACAACTTGGGCCAGTTCAGCCTGGTCCAGGTGTGATATGATAAACACACTACTGCTTTAACTTTTGCCAGGGATGATATGACAGACAAACTACCACTTCAACCTGGGCTAGGTATGACATGACAGACACACTACTGCTCAACCTGGCCATTGAATGAAGTGACACACACACGCATGCTCCAGCTTCAAACTGGGCCATGTATGACATGATACACAAGCTCCCACTTCAATCTGGGCTAGGTATGAAGTTAGAGATATGCTACCACTTTAATCTTGGCCAAGAATGATGTGACACACAGGCTACCACTTCAACCTGTGCCAGGTATAATGTCACAGACAGTCTACTTCAAAATGGGCCAGGTATGATGTGTCACACACTCCCGCTTCCACCTGGGCCAGGTATGACATGACACACACACTCCTGCTTCAACCTGGACCAGGTATGATGTGACACGCATGTTACCACTTCAACCTGGGCCAGTTAGGATGTGACAGACACACTCCTGCTTTAACAGACAAGCAGTTTAGAGGGATTTCTTTTTTCAGACATTTTCACAAATAAGCAAATACTTATAAAATCCATACAAAATGCTTACTTCTTTTAGACAGATCATATGTGGGATTGTGTTATATTGTGTCTGCTCATTAGGTATCCACTTCAGTCTTTACTGCTGTAACACCTAGATTTCCCCTTGGGGATCAATAAAGTACATTTATCCATCTGTCCATCAGTCTGTCTGTCTGTCTCTATCTATCTATCTATCTATCTATCTATCTATCTATCTATCTATCTATCTATCTATCTATCTATCTATCTATCTATCTATCTATCTATCTATCTATCTATCTATCTATCTATCTATCTATCTGTCTATCTGTCTGTCTGTCTGTCTGTCTGTCTGTCTGTCTATCCAATTAATCCAGTTTCCTAGCTTGCAGGCCAGCTTTCTATAATTCTTATGCTGTAAAATCTCCATTCTGATATTCATTTCGTCATTTCCTCATGCGTCATTGTTTCTGCTGATTTCGAGTTCCCCAGGCTAAAATACTGGACCTCTTTTTACTTCCTATTATTCATTTGATTTGGGTTTTTTTTTTGCAGGCATTGATGTCGTTGTTTGTCCTGTCATCTAAAGACGGCTGGGTCAACATCATGTATGATGGATTAGACGCAGTGGCTGTGGACCAACAGGTGTGTGTGTGTGTGTGTGTGTGCGTGTGCGCGAAAGATCTAAATATCCACCAACCTTGTGTCTGCTTTGTTTTCTAGCTTTGTCCTGCAAGCTCAACAACAAAAGCACAATGACACTCCACTGCTTCACACTTCACTACACTGTACTGCTTCACACACACATACATACACATGTGTGCGTGCGTGCACCCACAGATTTACACACAAATCTCACAAAAGGCTGAATGGGATAGGTTATCATCATCATTTAAAAATCCAATGAGAGTTTCCCCACACACAAACACATGCACACACTCACTCTCACACAGAAGGGAAAACCACTATAAGAGAACAAGAACATGTCTCTGAAACAATGAGTGTGTTGTGTAGCTGTAATAGAGGCTCATATATGTGTGTGCGCAGACAAGTATCAATTGCATTGTCTGCAAGATGTGACATATAGTCTATAAATATCCTCCCTGTCTCTCTCTCTCTCTCTCTCTCTGTCTCTCTCTCTCTCTCTCTGTCTCTCTCTGTCTCTCTGTCTCTCTCTCTCTCTCTCTCTCTCTCGCTCTCTCTCTCTCTCTCTCTCTCTGTCTCTCCCCTGTCTCTCTTTCTCTCTCTCTCTCTCTCTCTCTCTCTCTCTCTCTCTCTCTCTGTCTCTCTCTCTCTCTCTCTCTCTCTCTCTGTCTCTCTCTCTCTCTCTCTCTCTCTCTCTCTCTGTCTCTCCCTGTCTCTCCTTCTCTCCTCTCTCTCTCTCTCTCTCTCTCTCTCTCTCTGTCTCTCTCTCTCTCTTTCTCTCTCTCTCTCTCTCTCTCTCTCTCTCTCTCTCTCTCTCTCTCTCTCTCTCTCTCTCTCCTCTCTCTCTCTCTCTCTCTCCTCTCTCTCTCTCTCTCTCTCTGTCTCTCTCTCTCTCTCTCTCTCTCTCTCTCTGTCTCTCTGTGTGTGTTTTCTTGCTGATAAGCTCCTCTGTGACCAGCTTCCCTTCCACCATCAATCTCTTCCCCCTCCCTTTACATTGGGGGGATGGGGAAGCCTTTTCATTGCATGGTGACACTCCCACCCACCCTACATGCACTGCCCAACATTTCCGGGCAGCAAAGGTCCTGCGTTGTGAACCCGCATGGTCCCACGTGCCAGCGAGTGCGCTGACCCAAAGCACTCCGCCACGAAACATGATGGCGGTTTGTTGAAAGCCCCTAGGAATCAGCCGGAGCAGATAATTAGAGAAAGTGTGCCCTTCATCTCACTCGTCACTTAAATGAGTTTCGCCCGGGTCTCCAAATCCCCAGACTGTTCGCCGAAGAGCACCAGCCTGATTAACGAATGTAGTTTTTTTGTTTGTTTGTTTGTCTGTTTGTTTCTGGAATAGTCCTTGCTCTCTGCCCTCCTTGACCACTTCTTAAATGCTTTGCTGTATTTGCTCTCTCTCTCTCTCTCTCTCTCTCTCACTCTCTCCATGTCTGTGGTTCTTGCTGCTCCAGCCTGCGAAGAACCACAACCCCTGGATGCTGCTCTACTTCATCTCCTTCCTGCTGATCGTCAGCTTCTTCGTGCTGAACATGTTCGTGGGCGTGGTGGTGGAGAACTTCCACAAGTGCCGGCAGGACCAGGAGGAGGAGGAGGCACGTCTCCGAGAGGAGAAGAGGCAGCGGCGCCTGGAGAAGATGCGCAGGAGTGAGTGGGTGGGGGTGGGGGTGTTTGAGAGTGAGTGAGAGTGTATGGGTGTGAGGATGTGTGTGTGTGTGTGAGGGTGGGGGTGTTTGAGAGTGAGTGAGAGTGTATGGGTGTGAGGATGTGTGTGTGTGAGGGTGGGGGTGTTTGAGGATGAGTGAGGGTGTAGGTGGGGGTGTAAAAAGGGGATGAAAATAGATATAACAAAATAAAAATAACCATCAGCCTTTGGAGATTCGCTATAAAGTACAGAATTAGCCTTTAAGGACTAAAACCTTAAACATATTGTGTGCAATTAACTAAGCATGTTTTAAGACGCTCTCACTCCATTTAGATATATGACTGTGGAAGAGGTTTTCCCTTCAGTCCAAGATCACGTAAATAAGCTGCATCACAGATTTCTTACCTTAAATCTTCCCTCATTAAAGCCAATGGCAGTTAGATGAAGAGCATAGTATAATGCATAAACATGAGCAGTAATGAATATACATGTGAAATCCTCCTAGCATAATTATGTGGCACTTAATCACGGAATTTGATCACCAAAAAAAAGATGGTAGTACACGCACGCACAGTTTGGCTCTCACTGGTAGAAGTAAATTTATTTGCTGCATTGCTGATCTGGGCACAGACTCAGCCTCAATTTACTTTAGTGTCTCTGGGCTATTCCTCCTCTCTCCCTCATTCTCTCTTTCTACCTCACTCCCTTTCTGCCACTCTCTCTCCTCTTTCCATCTCTCTTCCTCTCCTTTTTCTCTAACTACCTCTCTTTCTCCCTCCTTCTCTCTCTCTCTCTCTCTCTCTTTCTCTCACACACACTCACACCCCCAGCCATTTTTCCTCCCAAAGACACCTTGAGCAGTCACAGTCGTGATAAATGGCAGGGGACACTCAGCTGGACAGTTTTATGATCTCACAGATGACTTGTCCGTTTCCCAACTGTGACTACACACATGCATGCACTGGTGCGCGCGCACACACACACCCACACACACACACACACACACACACACACACACACACACACATTTTGCCATGCTAGCATTTTTACTGGTCAGGCAAAAACTGGGTCAGTGTGCTCAAAGTGCAAGTGCAAAGTACTCTTGCACTTACACACACACACACACACACACACACACACACACACACACACACACACACACACATTTATGTTCATATTCTGACTCATCTTTTAAATGTGCTTAAAGTGGTCCTTTTCTTCTGCTTTAGATTTAAATGGGCCGTGATGGGTCTCCCATCATTGAAGTAAGTTTTGTAATGTGTTCCAAGGACATCCAATACGAACATTTATGAACTTTAGACACTCATACACCAGGACAGGCGACACTGACCTGTCATGGTTTTAAACAGAAGCAGTAAGCCAAGGGTGGGAGGCTGTAAACACACTTCCATGCATATTTCTTCCCTCTCATACTTCCTCTCTCACCCACACAACACACACACACAGACACACACATACACACACAAATAAGGATTCTGCAGCTCCTGGATTCTAACAGCATTGTTGCCAGACTGTTTCTTAGCTCATATACCTTAATGACTGTCATGCCTAATCAGTGTGTGTGTGTGTGTGTGTGTGTGTGTGTGTTTCAGAGGCCCTTCAAAGACCATACTATGCAGACTATTCTCCTGCTCGCCTCTACATCCATACGCTCTGCACAAGCCACTACCTGGACCTCTTCATCACCGTCATCATCGGCATTAACGTGCTCACCATGTCAGTAGAGCACTACAACCAGCCCAAGGTGGGACACAACACACACACACACACACGCATACACACACACACACACACACACACACACACACACACACACATACACATACACATACACATACACACACACACACACACACACACAGACACATACACACAGATACATACACATACACATACACACACATACACACACACATGACAGAGCTCTCAGAGTTTGGAGCAGACACACACCAGTGTTTTCACTATGTCATTACTATTGCCACAAGTTACAAACACTAGTTATATCACATATATCATAACATGAAAAATATGAAATTGTTTGATCTTGAACTTCTTAATTTGAATTTGATCTTCTGCACCAATTGCCAGATCAAGCAAGCATGTCACACAAACCTTCTGTGTTAAAACTGCCAAATGTAGCAGTGTAGTGTATAGTGTATAATATACTGTGTAGCAGTATAGTGTATAATGTACTGTGTAGCTGTAGTGTGTATAATGTCCTATGTAGCAGTATAGTATATAGTATACAATGTAGTGTAGCAGTATAATGTATAGTGTATAATGTACTGTGCAGCATTATAGTGTACTGTGTATAATGTATTCTGTAGCAGTATAGTGTATAATGCACTGTTTAGCATAGATCATCCATAAATGAACCAAAAAGTGTTTTTATCTCCACTTTAGGAAATATTAGGGCACAGTGGTCTTCATAAATTTTTTTTTAAAAACACCAGCGAATAACTAAATATTGAGTATGAAATATATATTATTGTTTGTTTGTTTTTTCATGTAAAATAGTATCTGGAGGAAGCTCTAAAATACTTCAACTATGTCTTTACACTGGTCTTCGTGGTGGAGGCCATCCTGAAGCTGGTTGCCTTTGGCTTGAGGAGGTTTTTCAAAGACAGGTGAGGGTTCACCCTACAGACAAAAGGAGCTGTGTGGCAACAGGTCGTTTTCCACTCAAAAGGATTTTATCGAAGCATCGTTGTCAAGTGCAATTTTCCTAGAGCACAGTCTATACAATCTCAAAACTAACACGTAGTTGAAGGTTCAGCCTATAATATTATACTGCAGTAAATGCAGTGATGTTTCTGAGATTATGAACTCTGAGGTGAAATTAGGAGATTATTAACACTGAGATTATGAACACTCACCAAAAAAGCAACAGTAGAATATAGTTATGGATTATCAGACTGTCCTTCTTAGATACTAATGTGAAGTGTACTGTTTGTACCATCTCTCCCTCTCGCTCTCACAGGTGGAATCAGTTGGACTTGGCCATTGTTCTGCTGTCAGTTATGGGCATTACCCTTGAGGAGATTGACCTGAATGCCTCATTACCCATCAATCCCACCATCATTCGCATCATGCGTGTACTGCGCATTGCCAGAGGTGCCGTACTATGTGGTGGCGAGAACACGTACCAACCGGGCTAAATAATTCAGAGCTTGGAAGGAAATGATGTGGGTGGGGCCAAAGGGGATTTAGCGAATGACAGAACAGCAGAGGAAATAAAAAAGGCTGTTTTTTAATCTTGTTCTTTTTTACATACACAGTGTTAAAGCTGCTTAAGATGGCTACAGGAATGCGAGCTTTGCTAGACACTGTAGTCCAAGCTCTGCCCCAGGTTAGTGCCTGCGTGCACACGTGTAGATGTACTCTTGCTCCTGTTTTCTATGCTACATATATTCGTAGTTATTTCTGGACTTTTTTGGTTCAGGTTGGAAATCTGGGTCTTCTCTTCATGCTGCTCTTCTTCATCTATGCGGCCCTCGGGGTGGAGCTCTTCGGAAAGCTTGGTCAGTTTCACAGCTCTCTACTCTCAGACGTCTGTCAGAGACGTTCTCTTGGGGCAAGGTGGGCCATGCGAAATCAGTGGTGTGACGGCTGTACTTTTCCCTCCAGAATGCTCTGAAGAAAACCCATGCGAAGGTCTGAGCAGACACGCTACGTTTGAGAACTTCGGCATGGCGTTCCTCACCCTCTTCCGAGTTTCCACCGGGGACAACTGGAACGGGATCATGAAGGTAAGGGTGCAGCGCTAACTGTCAGACGCATCACCCCGTGTGCTCCCATCTAGCGACGAAACCCCAAGGCACTCCAGAAGCCGTTAGCCGCCAATGGACCAAAGCGGCTTCCCCAGATTGTGAGGCTCTGCGCTGGGCACTGGTGGTGTCCGCGGGATGCTTAGTGGTGCATTGCAGGCTGTGAGAGTGATCGGATTCATCCACCTGCCCATGTTTGTTCCAGGACACGCTAAGGGAGTGTAAGAGCGGAGACCGCTGCCTGAGCTACCTGCCCCTCTTCTCCCCGCTGTACTTTGTGACATTCGTACTGGTTGCCCAGTTCGTGCTGGTGAATGTGGTGGTGGCCGTGCTCATGAAACACCTGGAAGAGAGCAACAAGGATGCCCGTGAGGAGGCGGCCCTAGGGGCAGAGCTGCTGGAGGAGCTGAGGGCAGGTCGGCTACAGGGACACGCCCCTTTTGGCGGGACCACTGAGCCGGTGGATAAAGCTATGGGTGCAGGGTCACAGTGTGTTACACCTGAGCAGGTAAAAAGAACCTCCCACCTAGCCACTTCAATACTTCAGATTCACAAGAAACCAGTCCCCAAAATTCATAATATATTGATACTGTCTCAAGAATTTCATTTTAATTCCATTAGAGACAGCACTGTTCTACTCATTTTAATCATGATAAATCCTCCTACTGATTACTGCAGGCTGATTAAACTGATGAAATACATTTACAGAGTGATGACCCTGAAAGTAGCAGCCTGCTCTCAGTTGGGAAGCCTTGTGTGTCAAGGATGTTGTCTTTGCCAAACGACAGCTACATGTTCTACCCCGTTAAACCTGGACAATGGTCCACTGATCTGCAGCTCAACAAACAGCAGTCAGTTTATCAGAAAATAGCAGGTGACATAACCATAACTATAATGCATTAATTAACTGAGGTTTAGTGTTATACAATATCTGTGCTACTCTTTACACCCTGACAATAACCCTAAACTTCAGTTAATGAACAGTATTCATATATAAATATGTCTACATGCTCCTTAATCTGAATCATTTGTATTGTTTTTTAGGATCTTCTTTCTCGGTGAGCTCTCAGCCGTGTGAACGGGGATCCCTACTGCAGGTTCCAGGGGCAACAGCACAAGCAGGCTCTGCCTCCCACTTAGAGTCCCTACCACAGTTTCACACCACTAGACACAATTCCCTCAGGATGCTTCAGCGGCAGGTACAGTATGGAATTTGTAGTGATATATGGCCTGTGTGCTTGTGTGTGGGATTTTGACTGTACCTGTTCTGTACTGTAGGAGGCAATAAAGAGCGACTCTGTTGACTCAGTCGATCCCGGCTCCAGAGACAACCTACTTTTACACTGTTGCGAAGGCTTTTCGCATCTCAAAGTGCCCCACCTTCCTCTGATTGTAGGCTCCACCCCATGTTTGCCTCAGAGCACACCCCCTCTGCCCCCCCACGGTCAGACAGCCAGCGTACAGACAAACAAACACACATACAGCCAATGCTGCATCCCCTTCCGCAGACCTGTGCCGACCCAACCAACATGCACGCTGACTATTACAGGCACACACATTCACATGTGTCGCCCTATCTCAGACGAAACCGATCGGGAAAATCGACAGCTCCAAACTTCCACCCAGAGGAAAGACTCTTTACAGCCAATGAGGCGTTGCTACACACTGTCACCATGTGTTTCAGCTACCCGCTGTTCCAACAACCAATCACAGACCTCGCAGCGGCATGGCAGTGGACTGGGCCGCCGTGGCACCATGGGTGGTAACTTGAGGAAGTACTACAGCATGGACGCACAGGGTTTCCTCGCCCAGCCCAGCTGCCCTCACCGGCACTCAATACACGGAGAGGAGTTACAACTGCAGCCATTGGCTGGGGGAAGAGGGGCACATGACAGATCAGCGTCCCCAGTCGCCAAGAAGGAGAAGATGAGTCCACCATGCATTTCCATAGACCCTCCCACTGAATCAGATCCTCCAACCGCCAGTCAGGAAAGCAGCACAGTCCTGAGGAGGCGGGCGCCGTCGTTTGAGTCTGCACTGATGCGGGAGTCTTTAGATCTTCCTGACACTCCGTTGATCTCAGCACCCCTTGCACAAACCGAAGCTCATTTGTCAAGTTGTCTGCCTCTTCCTAAGTTTTCTTTCGACCAATCCGATGTTAGCTCCCTGAGCATTCTGTCGGAACTGTTGTTGGACAGTGACCAATCTTCACACTCCATCCATATTGAGGCCCAAACGGAGAGTGTGGGACCCATTAGTGCTATGTCTCACAGTTCTTTCGGGAAGAAGGGGCTAGTCAGGACAGTCAGCTCTAGGGATTCACCTAATGAGGACTCTGTTGCCTAGGCAACCCAAACATAAGACTTTGATGTTAACGTGCACCTATTAGCAATGAGTAGTGAAAATAAAAGGACAGTGGTGTCGGCACGAGTTATGCAACGAACCTCCAGCAGAACTGATTTTCTTAATCATATTGATTAGGGATTTGGGGAACATTATTCATATAAAAACCAATATTGTAAAGTTTTATGTATGTTGGAACCTCTCCAACCTTGATGTTAAACTCACCATCATCTTGCACTTCACAGTGGATTTCTAAAATAGCAGGAATGACGTACCTTTTAACATGAAACTTTTGTGACGTATTAGCAACCCTGAAATCATTTATACATTTTAGTTACAATTAGACCCTGTATTATAATATGGTTGTTATAGAACCATACACTGGATCTAAGCAGAATGCTAGCTTCATCTAAGGTTCTAAAACCTAAACTATGTTTGTCTTTTGATGTGGAAATAAGTTATATGTTTTATATGCCACACTGAAAGGGTAATGCTGACACACTTTTGTCTCTGACTGAAACTCTCAGATCTTAATCACATTGCATGGCATCATAATAAGAAATTTAAGACAGCGTGAGCGAAATAGGATGGCTGTTGTGGTACTGTAGAATAAAGTAATATATTTATTTAATGCAGGGATTGGACAAATGTACTTTTATAAAAGGTCAGAGTTTTGCACATTGGTTGATTTCAGGAAGACGCAAATTATTTTTCTTTTTAGTTTTCCCTAGAAATAGACGTTTCTACTAAATATATGTAGAGTGAACAAAAAAAGCACTCTGCGTTTTTTTTTTTGTTTGTTTGTTTGTTCCATGGCGTCTATAGACTGAGAGGTTCTCAATGCAGTAAAGAAGCATGTGAATGCTGTCTTAAATGCATTTTTGCATTACTTTAAATCTCGGAATACACTCATACCAGTCCAGAAATGCAGGCGGGGTCAGGCATCACCACACCCCAAAGCCATACCTGTTTCTGTTGGTACATTGTTACACTACTGATGTGTTGCACTCATAATGAGAAGTTGCTGTTTTTCTCTTTACAGTCTTAATAAATGTTTGTTGCTCCTGCGGCAACAATTAACTGCTCCCATAAACACATATGGACACTTTCGGTTGGTGTTATGAGATGTTTCTGCAGTAAACACTGCCACAGCAGAACAGGGTTAATACCACACTTGGTGATGTGGAGTCTTTTCATTTACATCAGCTTTTAAGCCTAGGATGGTGAAGAAACATTACCCAATCTGAGCCAACATATGACGGTTTTATATTCCACTGTTTACAAAGGAGTCCGAGCTTCAGAGCATGTCTCTTTGGGTTACTCAGAATAAAATTTGTATATACAGACCTGAGATGTAAATTTGAGGCGGGTGACCCACCTCCAACCTCTCCCTTAAGCTTTATAGGCAATCCAACGGCAAGTGCCCCTCTCTGAAGGCACGGATAATCTAAGTGTGTTCACATATATTTACCATAAAGCATTTCCACCAGCCTATGGCCTATGACAGAGAGAAAAACACATGGAAATTTAAGGGCTTTCAAACATCAATGAATACATCAATAGTTTATGGACATTTCGTCATGTGCTGTGAGCATTTTAAACAGTTCCTGTATTATTATATAGAAATTGCAATGGATTGTCTACTTGAAGTCCTGAAGCAAGTTCGCTCATTTGGTGTGCGCCTTTGTTGGAATGACTGAAGAATGTACAGCGCCCAAAGAGGTGTCTTTGGACTGTTTCACGATAAGATTCAGGGCAAGTGTGGCTTTGGAGATGGTTGTATTCAGGTCACTGAAAACAAATCCAAGTGTTTGTCTTAAATAGGACAATTACCCGTTTTCTAAAGACAATAAAGTTTATTAAAGAGAATTAAATCGTTGACTTTTTTTTAAAAGAACTTGATGCCTTCGAACGGAGTCTTCCATTTTTTGACCAAATGAAATTCTGGTGGCATTTTGAATGTTTTTCTGAGATGGATCAACTTATAAATAAGTATGTCCAGTTTATTTAGCTATATTTTTAACCATGGCAACAATCTCAGCTTGCACAACCCAATCCACATGTCAAACAATATATTCAATTTCATTTTAAAAGAGCAGGTGGTTTAGTTCATGAGTTTGAGTCAAGCAAGGATCAAAACAGCAACCTAACGGGAAACAAATTAAGATACTGTGTATACAATTGGGAACACATTCCAGGTTAAAACTCTAGGAAAACGATGGATGAGAGAAATTAACTAATCTGAATTTAACTCTTTGCAAGACTTTTGCCCATTACTATAGTTTTTAACATTTGTCTCAGGCAGTGTGCACTGTGGTTGATGGAAAACATGGATTCAGTTTAATAATACTTGAATTATTCTATTTTAAAACATTTAATATAAAGCACCTATAAACGCTCTGTTTCATATTATAGAACTCTGTAACTTTGCAACAGCTGTAGTAAAACTATAGTAAAGGAAACTATGGAGAATAAAGATGAAGGTATGGATATAGTTCCCAGATCTAAATAAATAAATACTATTTCAATGTAAAAGCTATACCCTCTCAAAATATACTCTTTAAAAAAATCTTACTTTCCAAATAATTTGTATGAAGCTTAACAGTGTTCACATAAGAAACCTTCCAATTAATTAGAAAAATGTATTTATTTATTTAATGGTAATATACTTTTGGTGCATTAGCCAAGTACAGAATGAACAGACAATACAGCTGTCTGTAGTAGTTTGCACCAGCTGTACAATATCAATAATGGTGTTTTACTGACACCTGGTGGTAGAATGTGGCACAGTCAGACGACACGAGTTCTGGAAGTCTCCAAGGCTGGGGGGAAATGGAGACGTCACACGTCACAGCCTTGTTGAAACTGTAACGCTGTCTGGAGGATTATATAATCTCAGCTCAGACAGCCTTCCCAGTTTTACCAGCAAATGTCATACGGCAGAAAGCGATAACAGACATTATTAAAAGTCATGAATGTGAAGTCATTATTATTAGTGTCATTAGCCATTTTTTATGGAATTGAGCGACATTTGGAAGCGATGAGTTGTATGGTCTTCCTAGTCAAACATTTTAATGTAATCCTGCAAACAGCCGCTTTGTTTAAAAAACCGCTTACTTAATTTAACGGTATTTTAATGTATTATGCTGCTTCCCAAATCTACTCGCTGAGGAGCAACGCCCTCTCGCTAGCCTAAAGTGTCGGTTGAGAAGACAATAATTGCGTAAATGGTTTAATTAAAGAAACTGCGCGGCAGTGCCACCTCTAATCGCCTGCCGTAGGGTAAAACAGTCTTTAACTAATATTATTCACATTAATACCTTGAATCAGTGTTTCCCAGCTCTACTAGTGGGGAAGCCCCTGCTCCCGCCTGACACATCTTTAATGTCTCGCTCTAATCTATCGTGAAGTACCTGTTAAAACACACAAACGTGAACCCTAAGGTTAGGAAACACCTGGAAGCTAATGAAATTCATCGAAAAGCGAATAAAATTAACCAAAAACCGAAAACACCTACACCTCGAAAAGCTAAAGAAATTAACCAAAAACCGAAAACACTTTTTTTTCAGAAAAAAAAAAATCTTTATTTCGTCGGGAACATGCCGACCACTCCATCTTCTTCTCTCAGCATCTTTAACACTTTCAACAACATCCTCGTGTATAAGCGGGAATTTCTACCACCTCGTCGACTTCGTCTCATCATGCGGTAAGACTGAGGACACAACCCCCTCGCCGTTTCTCGCAGGTTCACGCACACACAAGCACACAGTAAACAGTTTGTCGAGACGCTCTCATTGGGACTCTAAAGGAATGTATTTTCTGATCGTTGAACACATTCGTACACACACATGCGGAACAGCACCGCGTACAGGTGAGCTGAGGTGACTAATGTTTGCATCATTTGCCTACGCACTCTGTTCGTAAAAAATGATGCCGCCCTCCTGCAAACGCCTCCCTTCAGTGGCTAATTAGCTCTCCTTCCTGTTTTTTCCCTTTCAAAGAACATAACACTCATATGCCTACAAAATCAACAGTAATTCTGTTAACAGAAACCCAGTTTGACAGAAAAAATTCACTCCGACTGTTACGATGATGTACTGTGATTACTGCTTTTCCAATGAGTCTATATAGTTACAAATGTATCACTAGATAAACAATCATATATGCTTATAAATAACAGTAAATAAATCATTATTTTCTACATCTGGAATTTTGGCATTTTTATCATAAATAATAAGGAAATACATAAATAGCACATCGTGATTGGCAATGTTTTTGCTTCTTTCCCTTATAAACACTTAAACCTTTTGGATAAGCAACTAAACAAACACCCCGAATTGGTAGTATTTGCTGTTTGAGTCAGGCTACATTTTCTTTTTTTTTAATCTGCAGTGCATATTTTAGGGACAAGTAGTAGCTATCCCATCACCACTGCCTAATATCCCACCGCTGCTAAAATGGAAATCGACACAATGCAATAAGTGAAGAAGCCAATCCCGCGTCTTCCCCCTCTTCCCCCTCCTCCTCATTGGCTGTCGCCTAAAACGCCGGCGGGATCTGATAGGCGGGGGGGCGGGTTTCCACAGTTTCGATTAGTGGCGGACTCTGGTAGGCGTTGCTGACTGGGATGGTGGTCTGGCCAACGTCGTTGGGCGGGTAGGGTTGTTTGGGTGGCTGCCCCACCAGGTGCTCGGAGGTGAAGAGCGTCATGTCGGTCCCCAGAAGGAATTTCTGCACGGCGACCACCGTCAGGGTTGCCTGATCATATTAATCACATTAGTCAGAGTACCGTGTTAGAAGTTTTAGAAACTACCCTGAAAATGCAGTAATCCGACATGAAAAGGAAGATTACTGTATATGAAGGGCATTTCAGTTAGCTATACTGCTCACAAATCTTAATGTCCCATGTGCAAAAGGTCTGTAAAAGCAAAGTAAAAATGTTTTTTACTTTAAAAAAAGTAACATGAATGCTTTCAAAGCTTACTGAGCTTCCAGAGCTAATGGTATCATGTACAGCACATGTACAGCAAACACTGATGTGCTGTTTACTCACTGTTTTAAGTTTCAGTTAAGTCAACATATTAAAGCCTACTTATCTTTGTAAATTATAAGAACAATATATGCAATATTAAATTCAGAATATGTATATGAACTAATATTTTAAATATTTTATGCTACATTCATAATTTCTTATTAATATATGGTATCTCAAATTAAAAACATTAATCTAGTTCAATATGTCAGAAATATAAGTGTGTGTAAAAGGGCACAAATGAAAAATATGCTATTGTGTGTATGTGTGTATATATATATATATATATATATATATATATATATATATATATATATATATATATATATATATATATATATATATATATATATATGCAAGCGACTACAATCATAAAAGAAACTAATGTTTTATAATAACCAACATATATAAACTTATGATTATATATGATTCTTACAGACATTTTGCATCACAGCTGCAAAGTCCAAGCTGTTTGCTCTGAAGCACTCCAAAAAGCATTAGTCCCATGAGCCAAACATGAGATCATCTGCAAATGATGGAGTGGGTGGGTTGGTCTCTGCATATGGTCGGAAATGAAGACACACTAGGGTCCTGTGGTTTACAGATGTTAAAACAGCATATGCATGGCTATGAGATATAAAAGCCCCCTGTTTGAACATTCCCCATGCCTCTAATAACAGTCTGGAGCCTACAAGAACCATCTATACTGTGTCATAACACACATAGTCATGACAAAAAAGGTCATTGTGCTAAGTGACTGCGAGCTCGCATGGTCCTGTGCTTTTTTTAGAAATGCTTCATAAGAGGACTTGGGACATTTGATCTTATGAACAAAAAAGATCCACTGAAAACTAAGAATTAAGAGCAGTATACTGTTAATAAAGTAGAGAAATGGAGTACATATTACGGTGATGTGCGCTTCAGGGCAGCAGCACCATGTACAGTGCATATGAACGTGTTAAGTGTTATGTGTTAGCAGACACTGCAGTTAATTATAGGATATTAATTAGAAAGCCAACATTAGTGTACGGTGTTGAGTGGGCAAGAACATGCTGTAATCTACACTATAGAAAGAGTGGGAGGTGGCTTGGACAACAGTCTCTGTTTGTCTTCCATAAAGGCGATGTTTTTGAATCTGTGCAATGCTAGCAGACACAAGTAGCCCTGAAACAAGAACAGCAGTGGGAACAGTCAAATATGATTGGAAACAAGTTTGTGTGTGTGTGGGTGTGTGTGTGTGTGTGTGTGTGTGTGTGTGTGTGTGTGTGTGTGTGTGTGTGTGTGTGTGTGTGTGCGTGTGCGTGTGTGCGTTACCCAGGTGAGAATGGAGAAGAATGAGAAGGCAATTGCCGCTCGGGCTGCATCGGAAGCCTGCTCCAATGGGAGCTCTTGAGGGGATGTGTGACTCCATTGATTGGCCAGGAAGCAAAACCCCACGAACCAAAGGAATGTCCAGAACCCTGTCCAAGACAGGACATAACCAAAGTAAATGCTGCATTCTGCATTGCATCTTGGAAAACAGCAATGCAGAATTTGTGTGTGTGTGTGTCTGTGAAGGCCAAACTTTGGTCTGCTTTGCAAATCTGCGGTAAAATCTCAATGGTCACTATGCCCCTGCCCCACCATAATTGGCTAGTTGTTATTCAGAACTGTAAATCACTGTCCAACACCTGCAGCTCTGATATCTGATCCTACAGTGCAGGTAAAAGCACTGTCTGGTTAGTTTTGATTGGTCAGTGGTAGGGAACCAAGTTCTTAGTCAACATGGATCTGAGAGTTTATTTTGGAGAAATCTCTCCCTCGAGCTCACTCTCTTTCCCTCTCTTTTCTCCCTCTCAGATCTTCACTCTTTCTCTCTATTATTTAATATTCAGGTAGTTTTTCCTATGCTGCATTTCTGTAATTTATAATGTGTATTGTGCCATTACAATATCTAACCACTAACGTTTTACACATTTTTTTAAATGTTTTCACACACTTTGGTGGGAACTCTTATCCAAAGCGACTTACAATTTTCAATCATATAACAGAACTACTGAGTGTAGTGTTAGGAGTCTTGCCCAGGGACTTTTATTTGTATAACACAGAGCATTTGCCCAGATGGGGACTGGGTTCCAATCCCCAACAGGAGAGGTAGTGCTGTTACCCACTACACTACATCAACTACACTACACTACACTACACCAACCATGTGTAACTAATTGCCTTGTATTATGCTAATGAATCCTGTGTTACCTCAAACCCATGTGAAGCTAAGCTCTTTAGATAGCATTGCATTATGTGAAAGATTAAGTACTCACTAACTAGAGTGAAGAACCATGTATAGCTAAAGATTTCCAACACCAGTTCCATGTAATGTATCCATCTTCACCATCACATATTTCTGTTGTTGTAGGAAAGCTGGATAGGTGTAAGTATTTACAGTAACAACCCCCCACGTGTGTGCTTGTGTGTGTGTATGTGTGTGTGTGTGTGTGTATGCGTGAGTGTGAACAAGAGTGTGTGTGTGTGTGTGTGTGTGTATGAACGTGCATGTGTGCAAGTCGACAAAATGTGAAAACAGTGCATTATCATCAGGTTGGCAGAAAGTGTGTGAGTGAGTGTGCATGTGATTGTGTGCATGTGTGTGTGTATACCTGAAAAGCCAATCTCCAGCAGCACAGCTCTCTTTCGGTCCTTGACGCTGCTGATCTGTGGGAAGTAGACGTCCAGGGCCAGGAAGAACAGGCTGGCCAGAAAGGCCAACACCCCAATGGTGATGGCATAGTTGCAGGCATCTGCGTTCTTATTAAACACACAATGCAGCCGCTCACTCCCCATGTTCACATATCCCTCGTTCACTATAGAGCCAAACACCACCATGGAGAATATCTGGGAGCGAGTCAGAGACATGAGAGACAAAGGAGGAGCAAAAGGTGGAGCAAAAGAATGAAATAATAATAATAGAATTAAATTATTTAAGGGCACCTACATGAGAGATGGAAACAGTTTACAGTTTATGTCTCCATCACTTGATCTTTTCTCATTTATTAGGAATATCAAGTTACATAGTCACATTTTCTGTGTCTATCTTTATCCTCTATCTCTCTCACACACACATACACATGCACAAAGCACACACACACAGGCTGTTAGACGAACTCGACACATACGTGAGTAGTAATTTACACAAGAGAGTCAGAATGTGGCTAATTCACACCAAAGCAAAAAAGTGATACACACATACACACACACACCAGACCTACATACACAGCAGACCTACATACACATATACATACATACATACAAACACACCAGTATTCCCACATATAGTGCTCTTTATTTCCCAAATAAATACAAACACAAATAAATAAAAGTCAAGGACATACAATTATGTAGTAGAATGAATGACAGAAAGCAAGGACTCCAAAGTGTCTGTGCATATGTGTGTTCTTGTGTGTATGTGTGTGTGTGGGTATGTGTGTGTGCATGCATGTGCATGTGTGCATACATGTTTGTCTGTGTGTATGGAGGTGGTCTCATTGTACCGTACACTATTTTAGGCAATGGCACCCCGTTAACTGACGCGCAAGCATACGTCACAGTGTCGTCATAGCAACAGCCCCAGCTGCAGCGGGCGCTGGTCGTCAGCACTGGTGCTTAAGGCAGCGCAGATGGTGGAAGGTGTTTAGGGAGCACTCGGGAGGACCTACCAGAAAGTTCTACGACTCAACGATTCCTCTGGCAATCCCTGTTTTTCCCTGATGCCAATGCCATGCACAGACCTGCTGTCATTCATCACTCACACATTTCGACAGCCCTTAACACATTTTCACACCCTGTACGCAGTGAAAGTTCTTGTTTCACACATGGCTGTACACACACACGTGCAACAGAACACACAGCTCAAGCGCAGAAATGAGGCAGGAAGGGAGGGAACCGAGGGGAAGTGAACTCCGACCTTTCCTGCAGGGTGATGCTCTTGTGGACTACAGAACAGATCTAGCACACTGAGAATTTGCTGATCATATATTATATGTTGTGTTTGCAATGTGTAGTTTTTTTTAGTTTTTTTTTAACTAGTCCTGTTTTCATGCGCTCCCTACTTTAGCACACTCCTTTTAAACACAGCAGGGGCTTAAGTAGCTTGTAAGGTGAAGCTTTCAAGGACCATATACTGACACAAGTTCAAAACAAATACAAGTTCAAAATCAAAATATATTAGTTATCTACAATATTATGAGCATAAGTCTGCTCTGCAGGCCAAGGCCCTCTTGGCCAGGAAAAAAAAGAACACTTTAAACAAAACACTGAAAAATGGACAGTGATTCTTTCCCTGGTACTGCGCAGATTAAGGTGCTGTCCCAGTTCTCTCTCTGAGCCTAAGGTCATCTCTGAAGTGAAGTCATGATGCTGACGAAAGGTGCGAAACAGGGGGCATAAACGTTGGCGGCACCTGAGGCCTGAGAGCAGAACTGATGTTTGCAGTTAATGTGACATGAGTTAGCACGTCCACTGCATGTCAGCTAGCGTGACGCGATGTGAGCTAGCACGTCCACGGGACGTCAGCTAGTGTGACAATAGCTAGTGGGTCCACTGTACGTGTAATTCCTGATGGAACGTGATTTGCTGCATTTTACCAGCTCGGTTTAACGGTGCTGTTTTCATTTTCTGCTCTATATTTCACAAAAGGTAAAGTCATCTTGTCTGTACTTATGATGACATGGATGCTTGTAACAAATCAAGTGACAATCAAATCAAGTTGATTTCTGTTTTGTTGTAACTAAAAACAGGATACTTCTCTTGTTCTTATTAAAGCCAAAATTTCAGATGGTAATATGTATTACAAGAAGCTGTGAATAGCCTTAGTAAGATGATAAAGTACTCCAATTTCAATAGACAGGCTTGAGTGCCAGAGATATATATTTCACATCTTACACTGGTCAACGGTGATTTTGCTTCCTGTTAGAAAAATATGTTTTTTGTGTATTTTTGCATGGTGAAATCAAATATGTTTTCAGAATTTCTCTGTCATCCAGTTTTTTTCAGTATACTTAATATTACGTAGAGTATCAAAGGTAGTACCAAGGAAAATGGATCCCCACTATGGTAGCAGACTACTGTTGGACACTGATGAGGGCCAAATATAGGCGCATATACTGTACATTTTAGAAGTAGGTTTTTAAATATAATAACAGACTTAATGAATGAGTAAGATGTAATTAATGTCAAATTTGCATACTTGAAAACCATACATGATAGAAAAATTCTAAAAACAGACTTTAATTCATCATAAAATGTACTATAAAAGGTCCTACTATTTTAGTTTGGGTAACAAAAAAAAGTAAACATTGTGTTGCCCAGTGTGGTGTGTATTCAGTTTTATTCCATGTGATTGAAGAAATGTATTTGTTCATGTATTTAAGTAAGGTTAAAAACCATGTTAAAAAATATCATCTTTTCCCTGTCAACATGCCAATTTGTTAACATGAGTTTGTAAAACAATTTTGGATTAAGGTTGCTGTTATTTTAATGCAATATAATATTGAGTGTAGGTCTTATAGTTTTGAAGCTTGATATTAACAGACTCTGTTCCATTATTCTAAACTGTAAGCAATGCCTTACTCTCTGATTTATAGGTGTTAACATCACCAAGGCAAAATCAACAGAGCTGTTTCCAGTGATCCTAAAATCCATTTATACTTAAAATAGACAAATATATAATCAAACAAATAATATTCTCTATTGTTTGAGCTACTTTGTACTCGGTTTATGTTATAATGTCACATGATGAAAGTAGATCATTTATAATAGCCTTACAGAGGTTGGATCTTGTGCAGACTTGCCAGAGGAGCGCGTCAAGTGCTCATAGGGGGCGCTCATGAGCACTCCTTCTGGGGGAAGTTAAAGAAATGGGACATAAACGGGTGGAGCAAGTGTGAGTAATGGGACATGGCTGAACTCTGACAGAACCACATGTACACATAACAAACTTTCACATTATTTTCCCCTTCCATGGACCCAGGGCTGGTTCTGGGGAAAAAGAAGATAAAAAAAAAAGATCTAAAACCTTGGCTTGTATTTTCCCTCTGGACCTTTCTAAAGTTCTAAAACTGTAATTGTGTCTCTTATACTAACATTTATGTTGTTGTTGTTGTTGTTAACAACAAGAAACAGAAGAAGAACAGGTATACAGGTACTGGATGTCTTGAGTAGCTATGGTATTATTTCTGCAAGGTTCTACAACTAGACTACATGTTTAATTCCCAGTGATGTCCTGACCCTGGCCTCAACTGGCTATTCTTTCACAGGATGGGAGTCACAGTTTGAGCAGTAGTCCTGTAAAGAGTAATGCTGTGATTTGTGATCAGCCTATCCCCCTCCCAACCTGGACGCCACCAGTGCACCAGACCTCACAGCTGGGTGAGAACTGGCCACGACTAACATCGAAATTCATTTAAATAAACAAAGACCTTAGAAGTCGTCTTTTTACATTTGACTGTATTTATAAGCTAATACCAGTGGAAGCCCAATTAAAGCACTGAGAGCTACACACCCATTGTGGAATCATTTTTAACACTAGTAGTGGTGTAACAGTATCTTTCCCTTTGCACCATCTCTACTCCATCTTCAAATTGTTTGTTTTTAACTCTTTCCCAATCTCTCTCCCTCTGTCTAAGTGTGTTTCTTAGGTCAGACACACAAAATGATTAACTGAGGTGTTTCTTGATTTGTCGGTTATCCATGAAGAGTGCTGTGACGTCATAGCTGACGTCACAGAGCAAAAAAGTAACATACAACAGACATTCCTAACTTCCTGACAGATAAACAGATCAATATAAACACTCTCAACCACCAGCATCCAACACCAAAGTACCAAATAGCTACCGAAGCAGGAAGGGCGAAGCCAAAGACGAAGTCAAAAATGATGAAAACAAGGTCATACATGAGCTCATACAAAATTGCAATAACAAGCCAAACAACCAGAGCAAACGCAAAACCAACAAAACCTCCTCTTCCCTTTCTTCTGGGAGGGGCCATAAATAGCATGATATGACACATGGCCTACGTTAGCGACCCATTGTTTTTTTTTTTTTTAAATATATAGGCATATTTCATCAGTACCATAAATATTCGTGGAGGATCGATATAACAATAATACTGTACTAAAAATATGCTTTCGCATGCTGGCATCACAATATTTACTGCCCTGCGTGTGACCTGTGCACTGAATTGCACATATATACGAGAATTCTGATTCACTGCCAAAAAGTACAGAAGTAACTTGCAGTTCGGCTACAGTTGAACTGATTAGGCAACAGAAATAAGGTAGGGCCACGGCCACTGAACCTGCTTGATAATATATAAGAGAACAGGGTCAAAAACGTAGCTACTATCCTTCTGGACTGGTAACAATAGGCTAAACAAACTGCACGTCATAATGACATAACGCCCTGGGTCATTTTATACCTACACGTTACAAGAATAGCGAGGTGGCACCGGATTTTAAATATTTGCTCTTCGGAGTCGTTGGTAGGCTAATGCATTATTGCAATGTTATATTAACTAAAAGGAATACATGAATAAATAAATACAACAAAAACCTCTATGTAAAGACACGTGGTATCTGCGTAATTTCCACGGCAACATCTGACGTTATCTGCCTCAAGACACCAGCATCCGATATAAAGCGAATCCTATGAATTACATAATCAGAATGGTATGGAACCCTAAATGTTATGCTTTACTCGCATAGTTTCGAGTAAATACTGATCTGTCGTCAGAAACGGAAGATATCATGACATTAACAATGAGTCACAAACGGAGCAAGAGAAAATTGAATATTGCTTAATAGCCCGTTCATCGCTGCTCAAGCTTCATGCAAAAGCAACAAAATTTCACCAGTCAGTCGGCCATAAAAAAAATAACAAATAAAAATATACTTTACCCATGCCAGTATTCTCAGGACGGTCTGCGGTTGTTTAACGAATGCAATGGGATCAAAGGCCGAACCAGCTCGTCCGGCTCCAAACGAGCCTGTTCCGTTCATCTCCGCTCCGGATAATGTGGAGCCAAGTGCTGTGTCGGGTCGCGGAGCGCGTCTCGGGTCGAGCTTGCGGTAGGAGTCGCCCTACTGCGCCGTGATCTGGATCTCGTGCACGCCGACTCCGGCGCGCGCGCACCAGCGCGTGGCTCAGCGCTCGTCGTGCGCGGCTGTGCGCCAATAGAAAAGGTGGGACGAGATCTTTTTAGGAGACTGTCGGAAGGAAGCTTATCGTTTTAAAAGCTATTATTGAGCTTCCTAAACCTAGTTTGATCGTGCTGTCTTTAAGGTATTGGGGTTTTGTTTTGTTTTTTTTGTTTTGTTTTGTTTTTGTTTAGGGCCTATTTTTGTTTTAGGACGTATTTCATCGTATTTAAGTCGCATCACATAGAATTTTTTATGCATGTAAATTCAGATTAACCTCGATTTTCAAGGAGAAAATGGGTAAGTTGTTTAATATAAAACTGTGTTTTAGCGAATCAAATAGAGGCGCGATTTACTGCGTCACTTCACGCATGGTGTGTCGGAGCCAGTTTAAACCCCTGCCATATGCGATATGAACAGTCGATGGCAGTGTAACCTTGTGTTAATGCAGCTGTTGCAGTTCAGATTTGTTGTGTGTGTGTGTGTGTGTGTGTGTGTGTGTGTGTGTGTGTGTGTGTGAGTCAAGCTTTGTTCTCAGTTCATTCTCTTATCGCTTTCTCTTGTTCTGTTTATGATGGACCTGTGTGAATTAAGGCTAAATAAACTTTTAGGGGAGCGCTACTAAAAAGCAGACACAGCATGAATATGTTAATGACTATTAATGCACTAATTCAACTAAACTACTGTATATCAATCATAAACACACAAATACATTATTTTAACATTAACATGTTTTAACTAATTGAGCATAATACAGCATCCTAGGAGTTCTTGCCATACCCACTGGCCCACAACCCTGCATAACGTCTTTAAGGCCTGTGGGTACAAACCTCTCACTCTGTGGTCTCTCAACAGACAACGGCAGTCCATAGTTCCACCTGGACCTGATACACTACACTGCCATGACATTCCTTCACCACACAGGCCCTCCAGTGGTGACTGGAACTGAGAGCAGCATCCAGTTAGGGATAAACATTCACACTCACATTCATGTCAAGATTGGCTGCTTCTGGCAGCGAGAGTCATATGCAGTCGCAGAGTTCCTGAGAGTACCCCACTCTGGGCATGCCGTCCTACTCGGTCCCAGGTGACCAACTGAAACTGAGGTCTATGGGTGTGCTGAACTTGGGGCCATCAGAAGGGCCAGGGTCTCCTTCACCAGCAGGACCAGTAAATGATGGTCCAGTTAAAATGTTTCACAGGGCTTGCCCACGCCCAGTTGCGGACCTCAGCATTGACTGCCAATTTGAAGTTGTGACCCTGATAGCTCCGCTATCGTGACTGTGCAATGGTCTGGTATTGCTTATCCATAGGCCGGTTCCATGGCAATGAAGACATAGCATTTCCTGGTGTGGGTGATGGCAAAGGGGCCCAGATCATCCCCGGTGACACATGAGCACACCGGAGTGGAGAAACCGAAGCAAGGATATAGCTATACAGCAGTCATGCATCAGGAGGTTATCCCAGCATGCACCAAGTGCCTTAGCAGTGAGCTATTGCAGTGTCACATCCACCCATCTCAGTTTACACCCCGTTTGGTGCTATATACGTGCCCGAGAGAGTTCTACATCCTCCTCCTGACAGCTCACAGCACCGAGCGCACTGTAACTGGTGGCAGTAACAGCAGCAGGAGCACTCCCCTCAGCTGCTCTCGCTCTCTCCTCGAACCGCGCACAGTACCAGAATCGTTTGGCGGCACACTCATGGCCGGAGAAGGGCTCTGCTGTTGAGCCTTGCCCTGCTGCTTCTTTCAACAACTTCCCCAGCTAGGCACTTCACTCTCAGCTGGCTGGCTCCATCCGGGAGAGGGCAGATTTAACCCTTTCCTCCAGGCTCCGCCTTCTTCACCACTCGCTTTGTTGATGCACTACTCACCCTCTTCTGACACCAGTATTGTGTCGGTACAGAAGAAGGACCAGGGCAATGGCATCTCTGCCGAAAACAGAATTAACAAACTATGGAATAAGAACACGACTAAAGTAAATTAATGGCAAACACACAAATCAACTATTTAACACAACATTAAAATAGTCATTTTTAAACTGTATGAGGATTGCAGAGAGGCACATGGCATTCTCTGAGGCCTCAGTGCCCCTCTTCATTCGCCCATTGTCTGAGTCTGTGGCAGATTTAGTGCCCTTCTCTCATTATCTTTTGTCCTCATCAGTGATCAAAATGATTTTTCCATGATTACCGGTGACATGGCAACTCTACTACTGAATCTTGTAGAGTTTAAACTGTGCAGTGTGTACACTGGTAAGGTTGGGAATAATTTGCATGCAGATGGATTTATATTAAGATCCATCTGTGAGATATCAGTGAGAAAGATAGAGAATCCAAGGAAATGCAGATCCAATTATGGCAGATCATCTTTCTGTCTCTTTCTCTCTCACACATATACACTGCCAGGCCAAAAAAAGGGTCACATGCTCTAATATTTCGTTGGACCGCCTTTAGCTTGGATTACGGCACGCATTCGCTGTGGCATCGTTTCCACAAGCTTCTGCAATGTCACATCATTTATTTCTGTCCAGAGTTGCATTAATCTTTCCCCCAAGATCTTGCATTGATGATGGAAGATTTGGACCACTGCGCAAAGTCTTCTCCAGCACATCCCAAAGATTCTCAATGGGGTTCAGGTCTGGACTCTATGGTGGCCAATCCATGTGTGAAAATGATGTCTCATGCTCCCTGAACCACTCTTTCACAATTTGCACCAGATGAATCCTGGCAGTGTCATCTTGGAATATGCCCGTGCCATCAGGGAAGAAAAAATCTATTGATGGAATAACCCAGTCATTCAGTATATTCAGGTAGTCAGCTGACCTCATTCTTTGGGCACACAATGTTGCTGAATCTACACCTGAGCAACTGCAGCAACCCCAGATCATAGCACTGCCCCCACAGGCTTGTACGGTAGGCACTAGGCATGATGGGTGCATCACTTCAGCCGCCTCTCTTCTTACCCTGATGCACCCATCACTCTAGAACAGGGTAAATCTGGACTCATCAGACCATATGACCTTCTTCCATTGCTCCAGAGTCCAATCTTTATGCTCCCTAGCAAATTGAAGCCATTTTTGCCGATTAGCCTCACTGACAAGTGGTTTTCTTAAGGCTACACAGCAGTTTAGTCCCAATCCCTTGAGTTCCCTTCGCATTGTGCATGTGGAAATGCTTTTACTTTCACTATTAAACATATCCCTGAGTTCTACTGTTGTTTTTCTATGATTTGATTTCACCACACGTTTAAGTGATCGCCGATCACAATCATTCAAGATTTTTTTCTGACCACATTTCTTCCTCAAAGATGATGTTTCCCTACTGTCCTTCCACTTTTTAATAATGAGTTGGACAGTTCTTAACACAATTTTAGTAGTTTCAGCAATCTCCTTAGATGTTTTCTCTGCTTGATGCATGCCAATAATTTGACCATTCTGAAACAGATTAACATCTTTCCCACGACAACAGGATGTGTCTTTCGACATGGTTGTTTAACAAATGAGAAGCTCACTGCATCAGTTAGGGTTAAATAACTTGTTGCCAGCTGAAACATACCCACCTATGCAGTAATTATCCAATGGGAGGCTCTGACCTATTTGCTTAGTTAAATCCAGGTGGTGACCTTTTTTTGGCCATGCACTGTATATGCATATCCATATAAATAAATAAGAGACTAGATCAAGGACCCTAGGACCAGCACAATGTCTTCAGAATGTTCTTATCTAATTTTGTTTCCCAAAAAGAAAGAAAAATAACATATGCAATCTCACACACACACACACACACACACACACACACACACACACACACACAGACACAAATTCAGACACACGCACACACACAAAAGGCTTGTATCCTGTCTTTTATCCTCTCTCTCTTTTACATAGACACATAAGCACTCATTACAGCAATTAGCACAATGCACCTTTGCCCAATTAAAGAAGAAACCACTGCATTTTTATTTACCATAACTGGAGCAGGTCACTATGGAGTGCTGACCTTAAATAGTTCTGAGATGGCAGGTTACGTCCAGTCCTGGCACTAACCCTGCAACTTCTGTGGTTACGTCCTTACGTCAGTATTTTTAATCACTCCACTACAAGTGTTACATTGACACTTTGATAGTCACTCTTCATGTAGGAGACATCCAACTACAGCTAATTAGCTTCCCGAAAACCAGCTACTTGAAACTCACCAATGTTTGATGATGCTTCACTACATAACCTTCCAGAAACCACAGATCTCAGCAGAGAATTAACCCAACAGGAGATTTTAATAAACTGTGTCACCTGCCTGACACAACTATATAACTCAGCAAAAAATACAAAATAGTAGGGTTATGTTTTTTCTTCCATTGAATGGGAAACCACTTGTATTTGAAAAGTCCCTCTGTAACTGCGAGGTACTGCCGATGCTAGTGCTGTTAAATTCTTTTGAAAAATTGTTTTGTGTGTGTGTGTGTGTGTGTGTGTGTGTGTGTGTGTGTGTGTGTGTGTGTGTGTGTGTCTCTGTGTGTGCGCACACGCATACAGTAACATGCCTCAATGCCTACATTATTCATGTTGGAATGAGAACTGAGCTAAAGTTACATCAAGGCAAGTCAAGTAGAGCTTACAAATTAAGGCTCCTTCTACAGCCCTATGACAGCACTGAAACACTGACACACATCCTCTCGCTGACACGGAAACTCAACCCTTCAGTAAGTCACTCATGACAAATCTAGCCAAGCAGCAGTTTCTACAAAGAGTCAGTTACTAGTCATTTTTATGTTTCCTGTGAAAGTCCTTGCCTCTGGATCATAGCCAGAAAGAGATTGTTTGTATGAGTGTGGGAACAGGGGGGCAAACAGAGCTCACCTCAGCAGAGGAAGTCTACCTGCAGGACCACTTTTGGTGTTCTGAGGAGTGGAGCAATGAAAACAGAGATTTATACAGAAATAACAAAGACTGTACACATCACTCGACCCTAAAGTGTGAGAGCACACCTTAAGGTAAGGAAACAGTTTGTGTGGTGCCATTGACAGTTAATGTTTCAAAACTAAATTTAACAGTGTATGGCTATACAGTTAGAAATGTAAAATGCTATTTTTGAGCCAGATGTACTTCTATGCTGTCGTCCAGTATATTTTTATACTGAGTATGTAAAATGTGTTGTGTAGAACATTTAATTTTCTGGGGTTTTTTTCTTAACTGGCAGAGAGGCTGTATGGTCTTGGGTGAGGGACGACATGCCGGGTAAAAAGGGTGACTCCAAGTCAGGAGCCAAAAAAGGAGGAAAACCCGAGCCAGAGAGAAGCAAAGGCAAAGAAGAAGACAAAAAAGGGAAAGATGATAAAAAAGGAGGAAAAGATGACAAGAAAGGAGGAAAAGATGACAAGAAGAAGGGAAAAGATGACAAGAAGAAGGGAAAAGAAGAACCTTCAAAGAGTAAAGGAAAAGATGATGGAAAGAAAGGAAAGGATAAAGGAAAGGCAAAAGTTGTTAGTGAGTCAGAGGAGGACTCAGATGCAGAGCTTCCTGAGGATGAGGAAGACATGAGTGACGAGGAGGAAGAGGATGAAGACTCAGAACCAGACATGCGCAAGGGTGGCCGTGGAAAGGCTGTCGCCAAAGGCAAAGCAGAGAAGGGAAAGTCCAAATCCAAACGCGTTGCATCAGATGAGGATGATGAAGACGAAGATGAGGAGGAGGAAGATGAGGAAGGAGATGAAGAGAGCGAAGAAGACAGAAAGGCCAAAAAGAAGTCAAAAGACACCCAGAAATCAAAATCCAAACCTGATGCAGATGAAAAGAAGAAGAAAGCAAAAAAGAAAGCCGAGCTGCCACCTGAGCCGCCCAAAGAAGAAAAGAAGAAACGAGGGTTGAAAAACACCTCCAGACTCTTCATGCGCTTCTCCGGAATGAAAAGGAAGAAAAGCTCAAAAAAGCGTCTCAAAAGCACATCCAGGCTGTTCCTTGGACTTGGCAAACGGAAGAGTCGTCTGGTCAGAAAAAAGAGAAGGAAATCTGTTTTAAGGAATGCCCCCAGACTGCTGATGCGTTTCAAAGCCAGTAAGAAAAGGAAGAAAGAGAAGGAAAAAAATCAGTCAGGAAAAAAGCCAACTTACATGATCCTTAGAATTGGTGGCAGCAGTTCTGGAGAGAAGAAAACAGGATTATTCAAAGGACTTTTTAGGAAGAAGAAAGAAGAGGGTGAGTCTAATTTTAAATTCCGAAGTGTATTATTGGGTAAAATTGCGGGAGCAACAAACTGGCTCACTAAGAGGTTCCTCTCAACAAAAGGGAAGCAGTCAGGTAGGGGTCATGACCCATGGGGCCGGTCAAGCACCAAAGGATTTCCTCTAGGTAGTCGGCAAGCAAGTATGAGAGGACATCAAGGTTATCACAACTATGGATATGAACATGATTTTAAAGGATATGATTATACTAATCAGAATAGAATTGGAAGAGGTGCATTCAACAGACAGTCAATCCAGAGAAACACAAACAGGTATGAGACTCAACATGCTCCTATTGTGCATTATAACCAGTATGGAGAAATGGGTGAATATTATGATCCACCGTCTCACGATCAAGGCTATTATGAGCTGGAGGATGGGTATTATGATCCACAGATGGGTATGCAGAATGGGGATGAGTATTATAACAATGATATGGGCTACTATAATCAATTTCATGAACAAAATCTGATGGGCCCAGAGGAGCTGGCATACTATGGCCAAGAGCAGCTGATGGACCCATATTACAGTGATGGCATGGACTACTATGATGTGAACCAGTATCTAATAGAAGATGGCTATGGAGTTTATGGAAATGAAATGGAGTTTTATGACCAGGGTCCGTTTGATTATTATGACGATCCTCAGGGTTTCTATGAAGATCCACATGGTGATGCTGGAGCAGGTGATTTATTCATGTATCCATATAGAGATCGCTTTGTAGATCCAAATCTCCAGAACTACCAGATTAATTACAGTGAATCAGGGGTAATTCCACATCTTGAGTCTTCCTATAACATGTACCAACCATTTGGTTATGGTATGCATAGTGTCATGGGGGGTGAGGAGGTTGATGCTTTGTATGGTGATCAGTTTGGTGATGTCCCAATGGAGCCAATGTTAGATCAAGAAGATATGTTTAGAGTTCCAAGGCCCCAAGTCAAGCTCTTTGGCAAAGAAAGAATAGAAGTTGAGCTTCCACCACCACCACCGCAAAATTATTTGGAGGATATGTCAGATATTCAATATGAAAATGAACCATTCATCTCTGAGGCTCCTATGGATGGTGGATTTCCTCCAGCAATGCACCCACAAGAAATGTTATATCCACTAGCTCCCCAGATTCCCACACCAACTGCAAGGTTAATTAAACATGCTAATAGTCCTCAGAGGTTTATGAGCCCTACCATTGGACGGTCTCCATATATGTCACCAATGGCTCAAGATAATGTTTTTCCTCCTTCTCCTACGCCAAGCAGGAGGTCCATAGGAATGATGGGGTCCCCTCTACAGAGATCCTTGTCCCCTATGGAAGCACCAGGAGGATTTGCAGAGCCATTAATGGATGTGAGGCACTCCCCTGTATCCATAAGACAGCACAGCCCCCATGCATCTCCACAGCTCTCTATGTGCCCTGCCGGTTCACTTCCTATGAGTCGAATCCCCTCGCCACAGCCTTCCATACGTAGACTTGGAGCCAGGGAAATGACTCCATCTCCAAAACTAAGCAGAGGGATGCCATCTCCAATTAGTAATGTTCAATACATAACTTCCCCTCTTGGGCAGAGAAGAGTCAGTCCACTTGGCTCCCCCTCACCCTCCAGGCATTTTTATCCTCCGGCATCCCTCATAGAAGCTACACCATCCCTTCAGGCTACACCCCGCCAAATGCCACCACATGTCCTCTCACCTCACACTAGCCCTCCAGCTTCCACACATGGTTCCATTCGGAGGCAGAGCCCACCACATTTTCCTCATGCTTCAATGAGAAGACCCAGCCCACCCTCCTCCCCATCAATGGCTCATCATCCATTTGGTGCCAGGAAGCTTCAAGATTCTGCATCTCCTCCTAGGCGAATGAGTCCTCCTCCCTCTCCTAAGATGAGTATGCATTCCATGGACAGTGTTAGGCAGATGGATCTCAACAGACCACAGTCCCCATTTGCAGCTCACAGAGCATCACCTATGCCATCAAGGAAAATTGTTCCAGCTTCTCCTAGCCGAATGAGTCCTCCACCCTCTCCTCAGTTCAGCATGCGTCCCATGGGCAGTGTTCAGCAGATGGATCCCAATAGGGCACAGTCTCCTTTTGTTGGTCACAGAGCCTCACCTACACTTTCACGAAGAAGTTTTGCGATTGGATCAGAATCTCCGCAGCTTCCTCCAGGTGAACACAGATCTCCCTCGCCCACCCTCTCCCGAAGGTCTACCCGACTTATGAGGGATTCACCACCACTTGGATCACCTAGCAGTCGATTGCGTGGAATGGGACGTCCAAATATTCCAATGGGAGCTGTAAAACCATCTCCTGGTCGAAGGAGTCGTTCAGGAGCACCAACCCAAAATGTGCCTCCTTTCAGGGCATCCATACGCAGCAACATGTCAAACATGCCTCAGACCTTCACAGCCTCCCCACAGCTCTCAGATCAACACCTTGGGATGGCTATGAGGGAGTCAAGGCGTTTCAATCCACCAGGAACTGCAGGCCCCACAAGGAACCCCCAAAGACCTGTTGGTCGTGGGCGTCCTCTGATGGCCAGGCAGTCAATGAGGCAACAGCCTATTTCTCCACAGCCCTCCCTAAAACACATGGGACCCCCATCACCGCAGCCTTCCATTAGGCACCTGTCCAGACCAACTTCCCCTCACCCTTCCATTAAACATGGCTCGCCATTACCAATGCGTGCTTATTCCCCTCATCTACCACTTTCACCTCTTCTTCCAGGTGTTTTGCAAAATGTTCAGATGCTTGATGGGGAGCAGCCTATGCCTGTGGAATTTGACCAAGTTATAAATGTGCCTCAATCTCCTGTGCCGACAAATGCTCTCCAACACCAAAGAATAAGAACACCAATCCAACAATCCATGCCACCTTATGTGACTGAAGTCACAGGTGTCGATCAGTTTCCTGGGCAACCACAGTTATCAAATGTACAAGTACCACATGCACCAGAAATGACTGTAATAGAACAGTACCCACAGCAGGTTATGTCTCCACTTTTACCAAATGCTTTGCAAAATGCTCAGGTTCGTAGAGCCTCATACACCTCACCTTTGCAAATGACAGGCTCTCCATATACTCCTGAAGTGGTGCAGCCGCCTTCTCTATCAAATGCTATAGAAAACTCCAGCTTCCACAGTGCATCATTTGCTACACCTTTACAACTACACACATCACCATATGCTCCTGAAATGGAGGCATTTGAATCAACTTCAGATCATCCTGTAAGTCCAGTGCTGTCCAGTGCTATTCAAAATCCCTACCTGCGTCATGCATCATACAAGTCACCCATTCAAATGTCATCCTCCCCATATTCACAGATAGTAGCTGAGTATGATTATATAGAGGAGCCTGGTCCTGGCCCCCTCCTCAGTAATGCTCTCCAAAACCCCAGTGTTCGAAATGCCTCTTACCGAACACATTTACGTCGAAGAGGATCAAGATATGCACATGGATATGGTCCAAGGGTATCTCCAGCTCTCTCAAATGCTTTACAAAACCAACAAATCCGAACAGCATCTTACCAAACTCAGTTAGCTTATCAGAGGAGGGGTCATCCCCATTCATCCATGGCTGGTTATGGCCATGACCCCAGGAAGTCACCCATTCTAACAGATGCCCTTCACAATCCTCAAGTCCGTGCTGTCACCTACCATCTGCCAGATGGAACACTGGTATATGGGAACCAAGTGGTACACCCAGCCACCTCTCCAATGCTTACTAATGCATTACAGAATCAGCAAGTCCGAAAAGCCTCATACAGACTTTCAGATGGGACCATAGTAAGCATGGATCCCCGACAACTTTCCTCTCCAAACCTATCTAGTGCCTTGAGGAATCCAAATATAAAAAATGCTTCTTATACACTTCCAGATGGGACAGTTATTACTGGAGACCATCGACAGCCAATGTCTCCTAACTTGTCACGTGCACTTAGAAATGAGAACATTCGACATGCATCCTATAGACTGCCAGATGGGACAATTGTATTTGCTAAACAACAGCCAACTTCACCAGCCCTGTCAAGTGCACTTCAAAATCCACTTATCCGAAATGCCTCCTATAGATTAGCTGATGGCACAATTATTATGTCTGACTATGGACAGTCAAAACCTACCTCACCAAACTTAGCAAATGCACTTCAGAACCCACAGATGAAAAATGCAAATTATCGATTACCAGATGGGTCTATTATAACTACACAGGTTGAACCCACTTCCCCTAATTTAGCAAGTGCACTTCAGAACCCAAACATGCGCAAAGCTACATATCAGATACCTGATGGCTCAATAATCAGTGCTAATCCAATACGCCCTCCAAATCTGTCCAGTGCCCTCCAAAATGTAGACCTCAGAAATGCTTCCTATAAACTTTCAGATGGATCAGTCATTTCTCCAAGTGCTATGTATGGGCAATCAAGTCCAAACCTTGCAGATGCCTTGCGAAATGAAAACCTTCGCAATGCCACATATCAGCTTAAAGATGGTTCTATTATATCTGCAGATCCACGAAGGCATCAAACCAATCCAGATCTTTCAAAAGCCCTTTTAAATCAAAATCTCCGTAAGGCCACTTATCGTTTGCCTGATGGGTCCATCCTCACACAGGGTTTTGCAGGTCCATCAACTCCCCAGTTGGGAAATGCTCTGAAGAATGTTGACCTGAGGAATGCCTCTTACCAGCTGCCTTCAGCACTGTCCACTGTGACAGCATCTGGGTTTATTATTGGGCCAGATGGCAGATATGCACTGGTGTCACCACAAAGGAAAGACCCAGAGGACCACTGGGCTCAGAATGCCAGGGAGCGCCAAAGTGCAGAGGATGTGTGGGCTGCAGAAAGGGTGCTGCCCCATGGAACAGTACAGAATCTTACCAAGTGGTCGATGTATCGTGATGAGAACATGATGGACCACCTTACACCACCACCCACTGTCCTTGGGTCCAAAGAGGCAGAAATGACGTGGGTACCTGTTCGGGAAGGGGAGCCCATGGGCAGGTGGTATGACAAGGTACCTCAGCTCACTCAAATATTTAATTTAATAATATGAAACCTATGCAATACATTCAAATTGTAAACATGAAGATGCAAGATTAACAGAAATTTGCTAATTCTTTTATTCTTAGTATCTCACAAACATCTTTGAGAAATATGGCTTTATCCTAGGTTGTAAGTTAATAAACTTTTAGGAGACAAGTAATTAACTGATGAGTACCTGTTTATGTTTATGTTTATGATTACCTGCTATTTCCAGGTCATGTGTACTTTATGTCAAAAAGATCTGGGGATAAGAAGGTTAATTCACCAAACGCTGGTATAGCTTACCCACCTGCTAGCAATAATCCACTTTTCGGAGCTGTGTGGCATCTGTGTGGCTTCGAGCATACACAAAAGGCCCAA
>NC_137514.1:15150000-15172500 GCF_041902795.1 Electrophorus electricus | reverse complement strand
CTTTAGGTCAATGCTGATGGACTATTTGCTTAGAATATTTGACGGTAGAATATTTGATACTTCTTTTGCAACAATGGATGCTTATGTAAATGTCTGTGTTGTTGTGATCAAAGAGAGTTTTACACTTTACATTGTTTCTCTAATGCTTCCATCCATGCAGATTGAGGTAAGATTTGAAATGTTTAAACATTGAGCATTTGGGTGGAAAGGGTACTAATCCCGGAAGTTGGGAGTAATTGGAATGGGTGAATTTCCCAGATCCTGGAAGCGACTCCGTTGCTGGAATCATTTGGGAATGCCAAAACAGTACGAAATGACAACTCAAGTCGCTTTGGGAAGTTTGTGGAGATCTTTCTGGAAGAGTGAGTGATTAATCTTGGTTCTCTCAACAATCCTTACATTCTGAAGTCTAAGATGATAAGTGCATGGAACTAATTTATAAAGGAACTGCAAAGGACCTTTGCTGATATACAAAGTGAAGCTACATAGCACCTTGTATAAATTCTGACAGCGTGATATAAAGATGTAATATAAATGAGCATTCTCAAACTGGCATGACTGTTAAAAATGGAAGTGATAGGGATTGTACAGTGAAACTGGATCTGCACATGACCCTTTGTGAAAGTAGGATAGCTAGGCCACAGTTAAGTAATACAGTGTGTGTGTGTGTGTGTGTGTGTGGTGCGGGGGGGGTTGTTTGTGTGTGTGTGTGTGTGTATGTGTATGTATGTATGTTTTTGTGTGCATATACATGCATGTGTGTGCGTGCATGCGTGTGTGTGTGTGTGTGTGTGTGTGTGGTGCGGGGGGGGTTGTTTATGTGTATGTATGTGTGTGTGTGTGTGTGTGTGTGTGTGTGTGTGTGTGTGTGTGTTTGTAGCAATGCCTCTTACATGTTACTGAACACGTTACATGTTATTTTTGTTGTTGCCTCATTAAAGGGGAGTAATAAGTGGTGCCATAACCTCACAGTATCTCCTAGAGAAGTCCAGGATTGTTTATCAGGTGTGTGATGTAAACATACATCTTCTTTGTTCTTCCATTTAAAGGGTAGAATTTACTGGGGGAACATAAATCATTAGACTGTACATGAAAAAAGCTCATATCATGATGGGTGTGTGTGTGTGTGTGTGTGTGTGTGTGTGTGTGTGTGTGTGTGTGTGTGTGTGTAGGCCAAAAATGAGAGGAACTACCACATCTTTTACGAGATGTTGGCTGGACTCCCCATTCACCTGAGAAGAGCTTTATACCTTCAGGAGGCTGAAACCTACTACTACCTGAACCAGGTATGTCCCACTGTGACGTACAGCTCTGGGCTGGGTTTCCCAAAAGCATCCGGAAACAAAGATCATCTTTAAATGGCAGACCAAGTATTACACTGAACACTTTTCCTCTCATTTAAGATGATCTTTACACTAAAATGATTTTTAGAAACAGGGTCCTGTGTTGTTCATTCCTCCTTCATTCATTTCTGATCCATGAAACAATGACTGGGACAGTTTCCGTTATAACATTTAGAATAGAGAACGATGCCTGAGAATGAGCCAATGGATGCTGTTTGAATACAATCCTGTCTATACCAGCTAAGCCTGTAACATTGTCCATAACAGAACTGACATTCTGGCACGTACGACGGCGAGTTTAATGATAGCAAGTAGCCAAGACACAGTAGGATACAGTTGCAAGAGGTCTTATTTTTAAAACAAGCAGGTTACTATTGCGCTGTGCAAGATTCAGAGAAACTGTGTGTTTCCGGCAGTTTCCAGTGCGTGGGGCTTTTCACAAGGTCATTCCCATCCAGGGTCAAAACAAAAAGGCTGAGCCTGGGAGATATCCAAGGATAGAGTTGAAGATGAAGTTTGTAAGCACAGGTCTGAACACAGGATGGCAAATAGCGAAAATGCTCAGTATGCAGCATAACATTGGCAATACTTCACAAAGAGGAAGGGGAACAGAGCTGTATAAGAAGGCAAATATAATGGGTGGGGAACCGGAGAAAATACAAGGAACAGGTGTAGATGGTTAAAATTCAGGTGAGCTTGATCAAGTGTGTCAGTGTATTTCAGGGATGGGAGTGGATCTGGATGGGGAACTGACAGTCTTAGAATCAGCGGGGTGCATGGGATTCGTGAGCACCGCGTTTTATGTCTCCATATGTCATTTCCATATCACCAACGTGTCAGGGTGGTAACTGTCAAATCATGGGGAAGGATGATGGGGAGGACTTCAGGCGGGTACAGAGTGCCATGGATATTCTCCACTTCAGCATGGAGGACCAGAGCAGCATGTTCAGAGTGCTGTCATCTGTGTTGCACCTGGGCAATGTCTTCTTCCACAGACTTGAGGTACTATACACTAATACACGCACACACACACACACACACACACACACACACACACACACACACACACACACACACACACACACACACACACACACAGAGAACCCTGTCTATGTCTCTAGCCACTCATGCCAAAGGACCATTAAACTCATGATCATGAGTTTAAACATGCTGCTTATGATAATACATCTATTACATATTATGGGATTATGACCCCTTTATTATACAGTAAAGCTATTCATATGTGGCTTCTTTCACATACTTTTAACTTTGCATTTGACACATACACATACTATAAAATATGAATATGAACCATGCATGTTAACGAGCCATTAACATCTTTGTATAATTTTCTAGGATTTTTACAGGCTTTTTTGATACGGGTATAGCTGTTTCTCTCCCTCTCTCCCTCTCTCCCTCCTCCACTCCTTCCCTCTTTCTCTCTTTCCCTCTCCCGCTCTCTTTCTCATCATTGTACCCATAACAGACTGAGATACAGGAGACGGCAGGGGTGGTAAGTGCCCAGGAGATCCGTGTGGTAGCCGAATTGCTCCAGATCTCACCCGAAGGCCTGCAGAAAGCTATCACCTACAAAATGACGGTACACGCAAACACGCGCACACACTAGCGCACACACACACCTACGCACGCACACACGAGCGCACAAAGCTGCAATGACATCACCTTTAAAGTGCGAAGCAAATGTTCCAGGCTACTCCAGACAAACCAAGCAACTCTCAGAAAGAAAGAAAGGCACAAGATCTCAAGAAAAGCAACGGAATTCTAGAAAATGCACTTGAGCTTTAGTCTTCCTGTAAGTAATCGCAATTACTTTGAGCCTGGTGTTATTGGAACCACCGTAATTCAATCTGGGGTATCCTTCAGTGAATCGAGCGGGAACTGTTATCATGACATCTCACCGAGACGTCTGCGGATTTCGAATGTCGGACTTCATTAAAATCATATTACCCATATGAGACCCATTTGGGAAACCACACAGACCTATAGTAGAGAAGACAGATAAGACATGGAGACATTTGGGAACATGCTATCAGTGACAGATTGGAATCAGTGGAATCAGCCATGATCACAAAGCATACCAAATGTCACATAGGGTCATGTGGCCTTGAACCATGTATAAAATCACAAATGTCTGCTTTCTTTCACAGCACTATGAAAGGCAGTATGTAGATGTATGTGCAAGTGTGTGTGTTTGAGTGTGTGTGAGTGTGTGTGTGTGTGTGTGTGTGTGTGTGTGTGTGTGTGTGTGTGTGTGTGTGTGTGTGTGTGTGTGTGTGTGTGTGTGTGAGTGTCAGTGTGCATACCTGTGTCAGTTTGTGTCTTTGGTTGATTGTGTGCATGTGTGTGTGTCATGCTGAACATCTTGCTCATTTAATAAATAAAGCTCTGCTATCCAGAGGGCACAGGTTTGAGTTTACATCTCAATCAGTCTGGATCATCTATCACCTAACCCTGTATCAGTTCCACATGCTGCATTTGTGTGTGTGTGTGTGTGTGTGTGTGTGTGTGTGTGTGTGTGTGTGTGTGTGTGTGTGTGTATTTGTGTGTCTGTTTGTGTATCCAGGCCGTTCCCCAGTTTTTGGTTTAGCGTTCCTTTCTTAAGCTGTAAATCAAAAATGTTTGCTAAGAACTTCTTGTTCTGGTTTTAATTTGTATTTCTGGCATTGTACTGCTGTTTTTATTAGATTTTTTCTGTTTCGTTTTATTGGCCCATAATTAGGTATTTTAACCTCTTTAACTCGAGGCTTATTATTTCGTTCTTAATTCTAAGAAATATTCAATTCAGTATTCAGCATATTCAGTATTTAGTATATTAAGTAACAGCTGTGAATTATTCACATACTACACACTGAAACTAATAGGCAAGATATGTAGATAGTGAGAAATTAGAATTTAGGGCCACCAAACTGGTTCTATGAAGTGTGATTGACATGCCTGTGGTCATTTTTCTCTTTGACATGCTTTCTTTACAGGAGGCAATGAAAGAAAAGATATATACTCCTCTTTCTGTAGAGAGTGCTGTGGATGCCAGGTACACCCACACACACACACACACACACACACACACACACAATTATCTCACTCACACATATCTACACCCACACATACACACAAGCATACATACATGCACACACATGCTACCATGACCATTAGTTACTACTGTTAACCTGATAATGATGAGTACTCCTATTACTTAACAGCATTTGCACTGATCCTCTTTCTTCTCCAATCAGAGATGCTGTTGCCAAGATCCTTTATTCTCTGCTTTTTCATTGGCTGACGGAGCGGATCAATGGTCGGGTTTACCCAAGGAATGAGGCACTGTCCATATCCATATTGGATATATATGGGTTTGAGGTAGTTGAAGAAAGCCTGTGAAAGCATTCACACATGAAAGCTCACACGTGCAAATTCAAACACTCACACAGAGTATTTGGCAAATTATTGCGTTTTTCCTTTTCAGGATTTAACATTTAATAGCTTTGAGCAGCTCTGTATCAACTATGCCAATGAAACAATCCAGTACTTCTTCACAAAAATCATCCTAAAACAAGAACAGGTGAGCTTACAAACACACCCACCGACACACACACAAACACACACACACACACACACACACACACACACACACACACACACACACACACACACACACACACACAACAAAAAAAAAACATATCAGTATACAAAAGCTTGGTTTTTGCACAGTGGACATATATAATTGACATATCTATTGAAAGTGCATCTAGGGTTAAGAAAGAACCAACTGTTAATATCTCTTACACACACACACACACACCTCACCAATGTAGGAGGAATATATTCGAGAACAAATCAGCTGGAAGGAAGTGGCCTTCACTGACAACCAGTCATGCATAGACCTTATTGCTGCAAAGCCTCATGGGATTCTTCGCATTCTTGATGACCAGAGCTGTTTTCCCCAGGTACCTTCTATACTGATAGCATTCACCTATAAGGCTGGTCCAATTCAACATGGTGAATTCCATTTCAACTGACTAGCCAGAGTAACATCACTGTAGTTGCATTTTACAGACACCTTTATGAAGAGTGAATTACACTTTTATCAGTATATTTTCACCATATGCATGCTCCCATGGAGATTGGACCCATGACCTTGGTGTTATTAGCCCTGCTCAGCTACAGGAGCACAGTCACCCAGCACAGTAACCCTGCCTAGTAACGCAACACAGTCGCTCATCCTGTTCCTTGCTTATGCCAGGCCACTGACCACACGTTTCTTCAGAAGTGCCACTATCACCATGGCGACAACCCCTTGTACTCCAGGCCAAAAATGCCACTGCCAGAGTTTACTGTGAAGCACTACGCGGGCCAAGTTACGTATCAGGTACAAGCAGCAATGCTGATGACAAAATAATGCACCACATTAGTTACATCACTTTATAGCCTTCAACTATTGCTTCCTAGGTCCAGAAGTTCCTGGATAAGAATTATGACCAAGTTCGGCAAGAGGTTCTGGACCTGTTTATTCAGAGCCACAACAGGGTGAGTGTGATAACGTATGCATATGTGCTGAAGTTAGCAATTCCATTTAGTGTGCGTTTACATAGCAAAATCTCCAGTGTTGTGGCCATTTGTGCTTAAAGGAATACAGTGTAAATGTCAAATCACTACTGTTATTTTGCGCTGTGCTTTTGGTCTTATAATTGTCATATGTACTTATAATGTTGTGCAGTGTTTCCCAGGGACCCTTTTGGGTACCCCCCAGATTGACCATATTTGTATTCCACTTGAGAGAAGCTATTAAGAACTATTTAAACAACTGGGCTACGTTAGAAAACTAAATTTGAGCTGTCCCCAAGGACTGGATTGGAAAACAATACTGTATTGTGTGTATGGTAATTCACTATGTACATTAAAAAAATAGAAAATTATTGGCATCTGTAATTTGGAAATAAATATCTTCAGTATAGTCTTACAGTCAAGGTGTATCTAGTTTATATAAAGTATATAGAGTTTATATAGGGAAGTAATTAGGGGGTGACAGATGTGTAGAGTTAGTATTCAGGTGAGGCTGATTGGTGTGGTTGTGGTGATTGTTTGTTATCGTTTGGGGTTTGTTTGTTTTTTGGCCATTATCAGCAGAAGTGAGATGACCATGAAAGGAGGTACATTCGCACTGAAAATCGTGTGATGCCCATTCTGTTTTCTGGTAATGGACGTTTACTCCCCATACTGTTGTTGCACTGGTGATGGATATTTGATGTTGAAGGTTGCATTACCAAAAGTCATGGACTGCTTTCTTCAAATCTGCCTTCATCTACTAGAAGTGGATTTTCAATGATTCGGGTACCGTGCTCTCCAGCGTGCCTAGTAAGCCTAGTGAACACAGAATCGAGCTTTTACAAATATACTCTCAGCGGCCTATTACAGTCCCTACCTAGCCTACCTGATATGACTCGGCCAACATTCTCCAGCAAGACTTAATATGTAGGCCAACACAATGGCAACATATCATAAATTGAACGATGTCCCTACATGATGCAGAGGCGTGAATGCCAGTTCTACCTTAAGTGCATGTGAATTAGCCTGGGAAGCCACAGAGATGCTTATCTGTAGTCCACTTTATCTTCCCTGCCCCGATAGCCTATATCCTCAGTCACCAAGCTTGGGCCAGCCATTTATTTCTGAACTTGGGTAATCTATTGAGTTTTCTTTTCTTTTGATCTTTTAATTAATAGAGGCTAAACAATATTTAAGGCATAGTCGCTGGGAAGAGAAACTCTAGTCACATGGAGGGAGAAAAGGAACATGCTAAAATCTTCATATTCTTTCTCATTTTATGGGTCACAGGTGAATCAATTTATGAGCCACAGGTAAGTGATGTGATCTGAGCTCCCCTGAATGAATCAGTTTCTGTCCCTAACCATGTGACCTGAGCCTATCCTAATAGTCTAACAGCCCTAACAGACCTTCGGTGACAGTCTGAACACGACAATGAGGATAAAGGATCAGCGATATTCCTCATGGATAGTCCTATGTTCTCTACCACTTTATCAAATATAATAAAAGGATATTTGTTGCTCTGTGTGTGTGTGTGTGTGTGTGTGTGTGTGTGTGTGTGTGTGTGTGTGTGTGTGTGTGTGTGTGTGTGTGTGTGTGTATTTATGTGCACAGATAGTTTCCAACCTCTTTATAAAGCATGCTGAAATGCTGAGTCAGCAGAAAGGGGCAGCAGGAAGGAGTAACACAGTGACTCGGCGCTACCAGCCTTCCACTGTAGCTGCCAAGTTCCAGCAGTCTCTACAGGAACTCCTAGACAAGATAGAGAGGTCTCACACACACACACACACACACACACACACACACACACACACACACACACACGCAGTCTCTACAGGAACTCCAGGACAACATAACGATGTCACACTCACACACACAAACACACTTGTGCACATACCCTGATACACCAGAAAATTATGTATATTTCACTTAACAATATCAATACTTGCATGTTAATTGTTAAAATGTAAAAAGTTTTCATTAATTGATATTATCTTTGGCATTAGTTAATGCTCACAAACTATACCTTTCAGTGTTAATAAATCATAAATAATGCTCATTAATGTTAATAAAGTAACAAAGCTCACTTTGAAGTGTTCTTTTGCATCTGCTACATTGCACTTTGCATCATGGGAAATCAGAGCATACGACATGTGCTGTTCCTTATCTCTTCTAGGTGCAACCCATTCTTCGTGCGCTGCATAAAGCCAAACCATAGTAAGGTATTTACAGCACATCATTTACTCAATGCACAAATCCCTCCTTTAGTCAAGCCTATGTGGAATCCTATGGTGAGGGAACAGCCTGTCATAACTGAGGGGTAGTTTTTTTGAGTGGAACACGTGCTCAGTGACAGCAATGAGACCAAAAGACTGCTCATCTAATGTTGCTTAGCAATGCAGTTGGACCTTGACCTCTGAGAACTCCTCAGGTATTGCCTTGAGGTCTGCATTACTTTGAGCTTCATGAATGAAACACATAGCTGATGACAGCCTCATGGGAGTCTCACTGCTGTATTTCAGAGTAAAATTGCAACATGTATTTTCCTACTGTTGTGGTCTACTGTCTTTTCTTGTTGGTTAATCTATACACAAAATGGTTGTGCTGTTCTACAATGATGGGAAAAGACACTCCTAGTCCATATTCTAATGGAGAGAGTTTACAGTTTAAAGGACTCGTTTGGCCATTGTTTGTTGGGCATGCTTCTACAAAGAATATCTTAAAGACGCATGATGAACAAGCTTATGCATTTAAGTAATAAAAGAGACACTTTTGAGAAGAGACCCCGTTCAAATTCTAGAGCAGTGTTCTTGAATTCTGGAACAGTTGAATGTTTTTGTATTAACCGCTGACCTCTAATAAAGTCCATTATCATGGTTTGGTGGTATTAACACATTGCACTTACCTCAGGAACCAGATGTATTTGATCTAGAGCTGGTGACAACTCAGCTCCGATATTCTGGAATCATGGATACCATCCGCATTAGAAAAGAAGGCTATCCAATCAGAATGCCTTTCCATAAATTTTTAAACAGGTAAAAAAAAAAGAGAGAGCTAAAGTGGTCACAGTTTGACACATTTACATGAAGTATGCTGTACTATTATGTAGTAACCTCTTTGCTGAATTTCACTGAATTTCACTGAATTTTCTCTTAGGTATAAAGCACTGCTAGGACTTAAGAAAGCCCCACCTCCAGATGGAGATAACTGTGTGCTTATGTTAACGAAGCTCTGTCCAATGAGACCAGGAGATTTTCAAGTGGGTGTGTCCAAAGTGAGTGCCTGCCTGAGATCCAAATCTGATTTGAGACATTTATACCAGTATTTTATACAAATATATCAATATATTAATACAGTGGTTCCCAAACTTTTCTGCAGAGCCCCGCCCCCCTTTTGTAGATAAGAACATTTCCGAGCCCCCTATACCCCACTCTGACACACACTTATACGTCTTTGCCTTGCTGCACCCCTCTCCTGCAATAAGTCCATGATTCCCTAGGGGGTGCACCCCCACTTTGGGAACCATTGCGTTAATACATTTCAGTACAGCAAGTCAAGTATGAGTTAAAAGCTTCCAATGTTTTTTTTTTTAACATTTGTTATGAACTGTTATATTTGTTATACATTCAAAACATTTTCTATACTTACAATGCTATGTGTATAATTTGCAGTAAAATTTGTCATGAAAGAGTATTAATAAAATGTTAACTAATGATGTTTCCTTCTAAGCTTTTTCTAAAGGAGGACGTCTACCAGTTGCTGGAGAGTAAGAATGACCGTGTGAGGCACTTGGCAGCACTGACATTACAGCAATACACGCGCATGTATTTTGTCCGTAAAAACTTCACCAAGCTCCGCACGGACATGATTAAATTTCAGGCCCGCTGCCGAGGCTATCTCGCCAGGTAAACCATAACTTCCATGAGCACCAACAGTCCCACAAATGATGTCACTGTATAACCATATCAATTCTCATATCACTGATGGTTTTGTTAGTTGTAGTTTCAGCCAGGTGAAGCATTTTCCTGTTTAATTTCCAAAATGTATGGTTATTTAATTTTATTCTGTATTCTAAAGTATACATTTCTAACTTAGGCACTGAAATCCACTGAAAATCAGGAACGTCCTAAACTGTGCAGCATTACAGTTCCTACAAAGTTAAACATATACTGTGTCACACAACAATTTCAAGAAACAACTTGACCTTCCATTCCACATGGCTTTAATGAGTTCAATTAAATATGTATTTTTTAATTACTTTTCCCCAAATCTAGTGTCCTATCTACATGCTTCATAACAACACACTATACTAATAAATTAAATCCTATATAAGTTTGTTTAACTCTGGTGTGTTTACTATGTGGACATGAACTTTAATTTTCATTGTAAATTCTTAAATTCTCTCTGCTGGCATTCAGGAAACGGTTTATTCAAAAGCGTGTAAACCTAATTAGGTTCCGCTCCCTTGTCTGGATCATTGTCAGCTGCAAACACTACATCAGGGTACGTTGTCTGCTAGTGTGATACTTCTCTAGCTTATCTACTCTTATTGTTGCAGAAATCAGTATTGTTAATAAGTTTATTATATATTTAATCTAAAACCAGTTCTCTAATTACAACATCTGAAAAGAAATCCAAAATAAGGACCTATAACTCAGTGCCGAGTCTAATGAAATGTGCTCTAGGTGTGTTAAACTGGACTGGTGCTCATGAAGTCACTCATAAAGTACAGTTCAAGCTGTAAAGTGAACGCTTTGTTTTTGTGTTTTTCAGGATAACTTTCTCATAGCAAGGAAGGCAGAGGAGGAGAGGAGAAGATTAGAAGCAGTAAGCAGTATTATCTGTCACTTATTCTAAATGGCAGTAAAGATTATTTCCACGTTTATTTAGTTGCAGTTTGTCGGTATCCATTTAGAATAATATGTAGAGGTTCCTAAGATAGTTTGTATTATATGAAAAGAAGTAGTTGACACGTGGCTTGCTCAGAAGACACTGCACACTGCACACACCAAATTAACATGGAATGTTTTGTGTATATTTTAACAGAGTAAACCATATAAACCAGGGATTACCATATAAAAACAATGTGTAAAAAGAGATGCTTTGGACCAGTGTTAGCTGCTGGGTAGGTTCCATGCATAAGCTCCTTGATGTGATGTCTGTAGGAACGAGCCAGCAGGGAGGTGATGAATGTCTCCAAGCTGGTGATTCCTGCAGAACTGGGAGGACTACTGCAAGCCACAGCAGGTGAGTCCCTCATAGCTAACTCAGAACTAACTAATAACTAACTCGCTTTCCAACACTAAGTTCAATCTTGAACTTATGCCACAGAAGACTATGTTAGTACACCAGTATTATGGCAATAGAAAATGAAATAAGAAAGCAGTTACAGGTACCATACGTGGCATTGTTGATGTTTGAATTTTTATTCCGGTAGGTAAGTCAGCTTACTGCTGGGTTTTGTAACTGTCCAGCACAATAATGTAGTACGCCTTCAGTCGCATGAGGTATCAATGTTGCAGCATTTTGATTACTACAGCAGTGTAACATGAGCCAATGAGAGTAATATATTTTATGGATTGTTCATGCAGAGGTCAGTGTAGAGCTCACTGCATGCGCCACATGCAGGTGCATGGCAGTTAAATCTCAACAGGCTAAAACAGCAGCGCAGAGAACGCAAACACATTGCAGGTGACCTCTCATGACAGGTTCTAATCATTTGGAATAGCATTCAACCAGATGTTTCTCGCTAAGATACTGTGTCAATATGTAGCCACTGGATATGTAGCCACTGGATTTGTTAACATAAAGAAAATGGCTTTGTGGGATCAGGACTACCTGAACATGGGGCAGACCACAAGGAGGTTTTTAGAAGTACAAAGGATACATCAGTCACAGGGGTCCATGTCACATGGTCTTTCATTGATAATTGGTGTTTGTGTGCAATGTCAGAAATGGGTTGTGAGATCTATACATAATCTTTATTCCATGCAGTAGCCTAATATAACTAATAGAGTCATGACTTGTGCTTAGGTAATGGGTTTAGACAGGGAGAGAATCGAGTGGATTTGTGACTGATCAATAGATCGACCTGAAATAATGTGACCTAAATATTTAACTGAACTTTGGCAAAGTTGCAACTTTTCAGGTGAACACTTACGGCCATTCAGTGAGCAAACTGAGCAGAGCCAATGTGTGTTTTACATGGCTCTCAGGAATCAGAGGTGATCAATAAATCATCCACATAAAGAATTATGGTGCTATCACATGGAGGTACAAAATAGAGGACTCTTAGTTACTCAACAGAAGCACAACAGAAAACAAACAGGGTAAGTTGGTATACACTTGTGGGATATCAGTCCATGTGTAGACCATTAACCCTAAAGGTAAATGCAAACCAATATTGCAAATAGTTTTGGACTGGTATGCTAAAAAAAAATGTGTTGGCAGAAAAAACAAGATGACAGAAAAAGCATAAAGCATTTGGTATGGATAAAATAGCTGATTGATTTGGAACTATAGGAGCTATCTGGTGTACCACAGAATTAACAGTTCATAGGTCTTGTACCATATGCCAAGCACCATTAGTTTTCTCAACCACTAAGAGTGGAGAATTCACTGGTGAGGAATCGCAAGGAGCCACAACCTAACATTCGATTAATAAATTAAGAATGTCAGCTCGTATTTGTTCTGCCTCAGGATACTGAGCTCGCAGAAGGCTGAAATCTTACTTATGAGAAAGTCAGCAGGCTCCACTTTCAGCTTCAACCTAAATAAAACTTATTTGACCCCCACAAATATCAGAAGATAAGAGAGGATGTGTTATCACATCTACATCAGAAGCTGTATACTGAACCAATGCAGGCTGATTTACAGTGGGCATGTCACACAGTGTCTACTCTAATAAAGAGAATCTGCAGTCAGTCACGCAAGACACACTCTCAAACCAGGGACCCATCACAGCCCAGCTGTCACCTGTTTTAACAACTGAAATGTGGACAGAAATGTGCAACCCCAAATAAATCTAACTGCTCTACACTAAGTGAAATCTTAAATGCACAATAAGAAGAATGATAAGACATGTTAGAAAGAACAATAGATTCAGGGTCTGGTTCAAGAAACCATTTTGATTCAAATTGAATATCTAGTAGACAAAGGGGGAAAAGAAGTACCACACAAAAACGCATGGCATTCCCAGCTCAAAAAATAATCAAATTCAAAATCAAATTCAATGTAAATAGATGGGTCCATAATGTGTCAACATAATCATGATGAGAGGCACTCACGATTTATGGAAAAAAGCCAGCTGGGGTAGACTGGGCATTCAAGCCAGATATCAAAATTACCCAGTAAATCTCAGCACAATTATTGAGCATGTTTTCAAAATGAGAAATGTACGTTTTAAGGTCCTATTATACAGTTTGATAGCCCATAAAACACCATTGTTCAGTGACTGGCAAACCTGAAACTTCATCTGTGAGAATAGAATCTGAAAATAATGAGACATTACTTAAGCAAAAATGCATAACAGTGTCTAAGAAAAGAAAAATTTAAGACAGTGTCTTACCTTCTGTCCTGCCTTATCCCACTCTTGGTCATTTCTGGAGTTGCTAATGGTGAATGAAGGCTACTGGTGTGATGCGTAGTCCACTTGTGCAAGCTTTGGAGAATTTCTAGCCCAGTGACTGTGACCACAACTTTTGTCATTCTCCATTATTCATATGCCTCTCCTGCCATCAATTCCTCATTCTCCTCTGCCCGTTTGATTCTCTCTATGGCCACTTTGATAGAAAGAGAGTTGTGTACAGTGGAGCTTTTGCTGAGTCGTATCCTCTCTCTTTTGCTGAGTCTTATTCTCTCTGTCTCTCAGCTGTTTTTCTGCATGCTTAGTATGTGTGATATGTTTCTTAGATGGTTTATCCTCCCAACCAATGCAAGAATCTTTGGCTTGATTATCTGTTGACTTGATTATCTAATGCGAGATGCATTTTAATGCATTTTGATCCACACCAGCATGATCACAGACTGCTTGCTGAGGCCTATCCACAAATTCGTCTACAGGTTCTTTGACTCTTAGACATATAGGATTGACCTTTCCCCAGTCGGTAGTGACTAAGGAAGCTGATCTCAAATGACACATGAGTTACCAGCTACCTGTCGTGTTCAGTTCTGAGGATGGAAGATGGAGATATGTAACTGCTTCCTTGCCCTCTCTGACCCTCAGGAAAGGCAGGAGAGGAGCTTGAAAGTGTTATGAAGGGTTCTGTGTCTTTGTAACATACGAAGGAGTTGACCCTTTCTTTCGCAGGAAGCTACCCAGGTGCTTGTGCAGTCTCTTGTGATCTGAAAACTAGACTACTACAACTTGCTACTTGCTGGTCTTCCTCTAAGAGCCATCAAACCTCTACAACTTGTCCAGAATGCAGCAGCACGACTGGTCTTCAATCTTCCGAAGTTCATACATGTTACTCCACTGCTGTGCTCCCTTCATTGGCTCCCTGTAGCTGCACGCATCAGATTTAAAACCTTGATGCTTGCCTACAAAGCCAAAAATGGACCAGCCCCTTCATACACAAGGTCAATGGTCAAAGCCCGATCTGTACCTCGAGTACTTCGAACCTCAAGTACAGCTCGGCTTGAAATACCTTGCTTCAGGTCTCATGGCCGACAAGCATCGAGACTATTTTCTGTCCTGGCTCCAAGATGATGGAATGAACTCCCACTTGCTGTCCGGACAGCAGAGTCCCTTGCAGTCTTCAAACGCAGACTGAAGACCCATCTATTTGCAGAATATTTAAAGGACAACTGACACTGCTCCCTTATTGACTGACTAATTTAATACTTATTGTAGGGCATTATTTATGCTTTTTAACAAACTCTAGCACTTATTGTTTATAGCACTTATCATTGTTTAAGATAGACCTTATGTATTTTTGCACTTCTAGGTATCAGCATTGATCCCTGTATTCTACAGTATTCTAGTTCATTGGTATGTTTAATTCTAACCTACTATACTGTACTTGGATATATTCTATGAGTAAATGCCAAAGCACTTTTGTAAGTTGCTCTGGATAAATGTAAATGTGTCTGAGACCTGGTGGCTGTGCCTCTCTTTTCTACTCTTGGGGCATGGCTTCCTCTTCATCACCATCTGGTGGTGCAGCTTTGACTTCTGCCTTTGGTGGTTTTGATGTCTTGAGCGCAGGCACAGATGGAGTAGGTGGTGGTGTATCTGAGGCAGATGGTTCATATGGAGGAGGTGCAGGGAAAGAAAATGCCATCATTACAGCAGTGGCCTAAGCTTCAATTTCAGACTTAACCATCTGCTGAGCTTTATTATGATTTTTACTATTCTTTCTGATGGTCTAAAACCACGTAGGTTACTTCACTTTTTTACGCTGAGACCCTAATCCCCATTCTCTGTGTAAAACTCCAGCCCAGCTTGGTTCATTCACTTAGTTATACCAGGACCCTTACCCATGTTCTCTAAGTAAGACTCTGGACAATCTTGGTTACTTCACTTATTTACACCGAGACCCTAACCTATGTTCTATAACAGGATGTACTCTCTTGCAAAAGCTGGAGCAGGCTGCCTTTTAACACACACAGCCAAAGCATGGCCCTTCCATTACACTTAACACAGATTAACTATGAACACAAATAAAATGTAATATATGAAAATATAAGGAATGAAAATATAAAATTATTAGTACCACATATTCTTCCAAGCAGGAATGATGAGTAGGCTTGAGATGAAGTTTCAATAGTTCACCTATTGGGCTTGCATTATGGGTTATGCTTAATGTTACTAGAAAGGCTTCTGGCTAATGGAAACATTTATTCTTATTATTTTCTTTTTAAGCCACCGTGATCACCTGTCTGTGAAAAAACAGAAATCCCCCAAAATCTTTGAATGGTCAAATATTAAAGTTTGTAAAAAGTGGGTATATAATGTGCAAGGGTGGATTCTGGTAGATCTAGCCGTGGCATCACAACTTAAAGGACAGAGCCAGAAAGTAACACAAGATATGAGGGTTCCATGGAACATGAGGCCTCAGCTGCTCCATGCCAACATACTTGAGTGACAAAAAAGAAATGAACTGACAGCATCACAACATTCATTACTCTCAACGGCCATGAACCCCCAGATCTAAAACTTTACCTCAATGTACCTCACCTTTACCTCAATGCCTAACAAATAGGTTTTCAGCCTAGCCTGAAATTTGAGACTATTGCAGCTGTGTCTGAGTGACGACCATTGACAAGAAGGTAATTCCGTATCTTGGGCGCGTTAAAGGACGAGGCTCTGGCCCCTGAAGTACATTTCCTTATTCTATGTCCTTAAAAAGAGCCTGCTCCTTTTGATATAACAAGATATACCAGATCATAATAGACCAGGCATTAGAAGCATTTTACACAGCATTTTACTGGGAGCCAGTACAGTGTGGCTAAGATCGGAGCAATATGGTTAAACTATATAGTTTAAGTAAGAACCCTGGTTGTTGCATTTTTAACTAACAGGAGTTTGTTTGTGGTACAACCAGATAATAAGGCATTACAGTAATTCGGTCTGGAAGTGATAAATGCATGAAATAGCTTTTCTGCAGCATGTGTTTATGGTACACTTCTAATTTTTCCAACGTTCCTGAGGTGGAAAAAGGCTGTCCTAGAAATATTATTTGCATGAGTTTCAAATGAGAAACTGGAATCCATAATTACACCTAGACTGTTAAACGAGGTGTAACTGGGAGATTGTCACGTTTTATTACATAATCAGAATGATTATTGTTGGTTGCCTGAGGGCCTAATAAGAGCAATTCTGTGTTGTCAAGATCAAGTGAGAGAAGGTTTTTCAACTTCTACTGTTTTTACACATTCCTCAGTAATATTAAGATGATATTTGTCATCTGGTTTGGCTGAAACAGTGTCATCCCCATAGCAATGCAAACACAGTGTTTTAAAATAATTTAATACAGAGGTAGCATATATAAAGAAAAAAAAGCAGAGACCAAAAACAGACCCTTGTGGGACACCAAAACTAACCTTGGTGTATGCTGAAAAGTCACCATTTCAGTTCAGAAATTAGAGAATCGATTAGTTCAGGTGGTATTTGTTTAAGAAAGTATGTGGCCAATGAATGTACTAAGCAAGTGGACAACTTTGAGGAGGACATTAGTGATATTAGTCCTGCTGTTGGATAGGAGTAATGGACTTTAAGGTCTCTATTGACATGGTTGTTTTGATCTCTATGTAACTAATGCTACATTAATACTAATAAGGTTAATACTAATAATGCTAATAACATATTAGAGAGATCATATTATCTCTCTAATATGTCTAATTTCAAGAAGTTTCAAAGGACTTGGTTTAGCAGCCGATGCCACCTAGCTGTTGACAGTGATGCTAATTCAAAGTATTCAGTGAGCTTTCACCTTACATAAATTTGTGACTAACTAGGTCAGCCCAGAAACTGTATTGTAGACATGGCATTTTTTATTCAGTGTTATGTGTACATATTTGATTAAGTATCCCACACGCATTTGTAAGTTCAAACCCATAGTCGCCATTAGACTTTTTTGGCATTGCTGTACAGTAGTAATTTAGTAAATGCAAAAGCAGTAAGTGCTTCCGTATTCTTTTACAATATTGGCAGTGTGTCTGGATATACTGAAAGCAAATGTATGTCCGTGTGTGTGTGTGTGTGTGTGTGTGTGTGTGTGTGCGCGTGCGTGTGTGTGTGTGTGTGTGTGTGGGTGTGGGTGTGTGTGTGTGTGTGTGTGTGTTTGTAGCTGGTAAGGAGGTGCATTCAGACTGCATGGCTCTAGTCGAGGCACCAAGAATACAAGTTGATCCTCAACTCACTCTTCCTCTTGATATCAACAACTATCTAATGACCAAATACATTCGCTCAAACTTCAGGGTAAGGACACCTATGCATGTAAAAGTACAGATACACACACCCACACACACCACATGTGTTTTGTATAGGTATGTATAAATGCACATCTATCAGCTAATGCAGTAGTCATGAGCAATTGCTTAAACAGCATTTGCTAGTGCATGCATCATATAAATGCATATTAATAGCTTTCCACCTATTGCCTGTCCTTTGATCACAACAAGATAATTCATGAAAGGCCGGCAGAACACACACGGTACAGGACTTCAGTAGAGTCAGCTGACTTCAGAACACAGTCGTGATACTTGGCATACTTGGCACATATATAGGATAGGTTCAAGTTCAAGTTTGGATTATTTGTCACATACATAGTCATACACAGTATAACTCACAGTGAAATGGTTGAATATACTTTATTAGGTATATACCTAATAAAGTGACCACTCAGTGTCAATGTGTTCAGAAGCACAGGGAAAAAAAGACTAGAACATACAGACATAAACTCGCACATACATAATGAGGACTCACTCATTTGTGCAAAACTTATATCAGTGATGTGCATATAGGAACTGCAATTTGGGATGCTTACCACACCTCTACAAACATCTCTGACCCGTCTGGAGGACGACCTCAAACAGGATGCCCGGGATATCTTTTTACTGGTAAAACCATATTACTCCCAATCCCCTCATTATTACTGCATGTTTGGGTTTTGTGTATTCATTGAAAATGTAACTGTCTCATGGGCTAATTAACGTTTATAGATCTTGCGTTTCATGGGGGACCCGAACCTGAATGGTGCTCAGGAGAACCTATTTGGCAATTACATCATCCAGCGGGGCCTGGCCACACTGCCAATCAGGGATGAGATTTTGGCTCAGGTAGCCAACCAAGTGTGGCGGAATGAAAACAAGCGCAACGCAGAGAGAGGCTGGTTGCTGATGGCAGCTTGTTTGAGTTCCTTTGCTCCAAGTGAGAAAATGGAGAAATACCTACTGAAGTAAGACAGCAATCTGTCACATTCACCTATGTACACTCATAGAGTTCTCATGCACTTTGAACTACCGGAGAAAAGAGAGCAAAGCTCTTGTTCAATAGTACATCAATATAGGTCAGAGATCATTACATTTACAGACATTCTTTTCCAGAGCAGCTAACATTTTTGTCAGTGACACAGTATGTGTGTTCTGTAGGAACTGAACCCATGACTTTGGTATTACCAGCAACATGTCTTGCTCCAGGGAGCACCAGGGTCCTCTAACTTGGTCAGACCAGGGTCTCTTCATTGATGGACCATATAGCCATTTGGAACTGTAGAAAGGAGGCTGTAACCCTTAGCTTTCTTGTCAGTATTTGAATCTGGGCTGACTCTGCCCCCTCCACCCCCATCCAGCTCCTCCTGTGCTTCCATAGGTTCGTGTCAGACTATGCCCTGAATGGCTTCAAAGCGCTGTGTCAGCTCAAGCTGCTCCAGGCGGCACAGAAGGCACCCCTGGGCCCAGAGGCTGCACGCACCTACCCGCTGACCCTGCTGGAGTGGACCGCAATCCGCAAAAGAGCCCGCATGGTTCTTCAGGTGCACTGCTCTGACGGTATGCCCCCAGGGGGGGGTGTTGCTGAGCTGCACCGACCTTTGCCCAAGCAGCTCGACAGCTCGTTTTACCACGTGTTTAATGTAGAAGGAGGCCACACACATACCCAAACACATGGCCACCTACCCGAGAAGGGGGGCAAGTTATGACATCACCATGACATCATTGGTCTGGAATGGACTTGCTCTAACTCATGACACCATGGAATGGAAACCTACTTACCATTTAATGAGTGAAATCAAGTCTGTGAGATGGACCTCGGGATTGGCACCATTTACCACTCCTCTCCTTGCTTCTGAACTAGTTAATCTGTTATCTTTTCATTCCCCTATATCTCTTTCCTCTGTCTCTCTTCTCTTTCCATTCTTTCCCCATCCCACCCCCTCTCTCTCTCTCTCTCTCTCTCTCTCTCTCTCTCTCTCTCTCTCTCTCTCTTTCCTTTTCTCTCTGTCACTTCTTTTTTTTAATTTCTTGATATTTTGAGCTCCTCTTACCTCATCTGGTCATTTTTTCTCACCATCTTTGCCTGGTTGCATTAATTTAAATGAACTGATATCTGATAGCGTGCGCGCTCGCACGTGTGTGTGTGTGTGTGTGTGTGTGTGTGTGTACATGTACGCTTGTGCATATATGTGTAGGATGGGAAGGGACTTGAAAGCAAGCACTGATAAGATTCTGTTTCTTTTCAGCTGTTATGTACTGTTATCCCTTTTTTCATGTCTCTTTCCCTTAATTAAACAGGAATGTGTGGATGTCTGCATGTAAAGTATGAAATGCATTAGATTAGAAACATATTTCTGTAAAAGCGATGCACAAAAATGTGTGTGTGTGTGTGTGTGTGTGTGTGTGTGAGTAGGAGTGTCTTTCCTGTGTCCTGTCCATTCCTGGACCACTGGTGAAGACCTTGCATGTGACATTCTCCAGCACAGGTTAGTGCTCTTAGTGTGTTCCTGTGAATTGCACCAAATTTTTCCTCTTAACGCAGAAGGGCGACATTGTTGTCCATGCAGAGGCGTGTCCTTAGAGAGTAGGCGTGGCTGGTCAGTGATGATGAAGGAGCCAGGACAGTGGGTGGAGCTTGAGGGTCATGACTACGTGATGGACCTGGTGTGCGACATTGAGCTGCTGGCCAACTTCCCCAAACAAAAGACCTACTTCATCATTTCTATGCAAGACCCTAGCAGGGTTCGGCCCAATGCCAGCATGTATGCTCCCGTACACGCATGTATGTGTGTGTGTGTGTGTGTGTGTGTGTGTGTGTGTGTGCGTGCGCATGTATGCTTGTGTTTAGAAGTGATTTTGATTTAGTGGTTTGTGGTTGGTTTGCTGTTGTAGTAATGTGCTGAGTGTGCGGATGTGTGTGTTTGCAGAAGTCTGTTTGGCAGCGGATTTGATGAGGAGGAGGAAACACCACTTTTGTATTCGAAGCAGGGCAGCACTATGGCAGCAAGAAGTCTACCTATCTCTGAAGGCCACTACAGTCAGGGTAACACACACACACACACACAGACATGTTTGTGTTGTCCACTTCAGTCAGTGACAGCAGGTGACAGAGAACTTAGAGACAATCCAGACACATCCGCTTACTGTAATTATACACAGCACACTCGTGTGTGTGTGTGTGTGTGTGTGTGTGTGTGTGTGTGTAACCTAATATGGCTTAAAGCCCTTAGTGAGCTGCTTGTGTGCATCACTGACTATTAAAACAATTATCCTGTTTCAGTTACACTGGTTACATGTAGTTCAGACCCCCCAAGACAATATTGTAAAACAGCATTTATAAAACCCTTCAATTGCAGAACATTATCAACAATTATTTATCATGTTAATTCAGTATTTAGTTACAAATGAAACTGCTTAGTCTAGATAAATGAAGAAAATTTATATGTACCACTTATTTATAAATTTATTAACTTTATATTTATGTATGTAGTTATATTTACCATAGTCTAGTATATCAGATATGTTTGCAAAATGTCCCTGGGAGTTCTGAATTTTAATATAATTTGTATGCGAGATATAGTCTTTGAACCAAGTTATTTTTATGTAATGGAGATTGTGTCAATTTGACCAACACTAAATCTGGTTTGGATCATTTTGTGAAGATTTATAGTGTTGGTAAATATACATTTAGAGTGTAAACCAATAGTATCAGTGATGGGGCTGTATTAGCTCTTATTGTTATGTAAGGTGAGAGCACACATACTGATTGTGAATGAATTCTATTTATTTTCCATTAATTTCTGCACTTCAGTCAAAAAAATGATATCCTTTACTTAAATATTAAATATAAACCTAAAGTAATTTTTTTCACTTTGTTAATTATACCATATACTTTAAAAAGCCACACAGATTAAGAAAATAACCCCCTCATGGTTTTTGTTTTTTTTTAACTTATTTGGGGGGGCAGAGCTTCACTAGATAGGTCCCACCCCCTGCTTCTCATTCATAAGGTTCCCTCCAAGCTCCTGTTGGTGGAGGATTGATACCCCTCTTAATTCTGCCCACTCTGAGGCTCTGAAAAGTGGATGGAGGGGCTGGTAATGTGGGAACTCACCTCGGTCACCTTTTCAATTAGTAAAGCAGGAAGGGGAGGCATGGCCAGGAAGAGGCTTAGGCTGCCCTTCCACTCTCTCACGCCCTCTGCTGGGGAGACTGATTCCCTGTACCGGCTGCTTTGATCAAGTCCCGCTGTAAACATTAGACAAGCACTAGACAGTTTACCTCTGTCCTGACCAATTTTTAGTGATTGGCTAAACTAGAGGATTTTGTCTTATTCTAGCTGGTTTAATATTTGAATTAAATATTTAAATATTAACTTACAATTTAAATTATTTACCTGAACAACTCAGTTGATGAATATAACGACATTAACTTTTAGGCAACATATATTTGAAAAGAAATGCACTTCTGTATAGAGAAAGTGAGTTGTGAAAAAAAAAAATGGTTTTGGATTGGTGGATTCTGGCCAGTGTAGTATCAAATAATATTTATGCAATAGGTGGCTTGCAGTGCCAACACACAACCAACAGAGGGAGGCCATGAGCTGGGAATGAATCAGTGCTCCCCTCCATATAACAGCCTCCCCTCTATATAACAGTTT